>NW_008751785.1:713278-754121 GCF_000715545.1 Opisthorchis viverrini
ATATATATATATATATATAAAGAAAGACAAAATATCCGTGCTTAGAATATAGAAGAATAAGCATTCAAAATTTTGACAGCTAAAAGGTGCTTACCATGTTTCTGGTTATTTTGTGTCTAAATATGATGGTGCTTCGCTCTAGACTATTGTGCTTAATGAAATATGGTAGAAGAATATCTCTTTTTTGCGGCAAAAAGTAAATCAACGTATGCTTTTCTAGATATAGGTGACACAAATTCATGTGAACTGGTTGCTTGTGCGTTGAGGACTTAGCACACTGCCAGAATAACAGTGTCTACATGTACTACCAGAGGAAAGAATGAAGACTTAATGGGTTTTGTGCCAGCACTTGTGATTAAGATATAACCCTAGTTCGTTTTTACTTACGCTACAAGCACATGTAAACACTTTATCGCGATACCAGTTAACTTCTCAGGTGGGTAGTTTGGACAGTTTTGGCCGGCTGCCAGTTGCACTGTTGGCCGATTTATCATTCAGATAGAATAAAGAAGAGCGAAAGTCAAAAGTGAATATCCATCAGCGGGCGAACAATAGGTTATGCTACGCAGGAACCTCATTCGTCACATTTGACGTATTACGGCCAAAATAACTGTTCAGAACTATCCCAAACACTAGTTGTGTGGTAGGATGTCAGAAATGCACTAGTATTCACACCGGTGCAAATAACCCATTCAGTTAAAAATCAGTGGTCCTTTCACCTCACAAATGAGTTATCGGTTTCTGACTGTCGACAGCATGAGCATGATAAACGGAACAACATTTCCGTGTCTGGATAACTCATTCTACTTAAGTGCAACAATCCTCGTGTATGCGCCGCCAAAATGTTAGCTAACATAGTTTTGTCATAGCTCTTTGTTTCCTAGATGAACTTCTTCCACACCGGGGGACCTGCCCCCTTTCAAGCAGCAAGGCATCCGAAGGTGGAACTACGTAGATGGATGTTAATTCTTTCTTAGTCGTTGTTCTGCGTCCTCAAATTATCGGGAAATCGCTACAGGTTTGTATAGGCCGTATAAAACACTAAACAGTATGGTGTCTCAGAATCTTTCTGCATGATAACAAATAATAAAAAGCTACCAGCACCCGGATTGATAGTAGAAACTGGTCCGAAAATAAGGTCTCCTTAGTACACAGAATCGGAGTAGTTCAAGTTTTCCGTAATACTCCGTGGGATGGGATTTGGTATTGGCTGGAAATGAACGAATTTGCGGTTCTTCATACTAGCTGGCATGGTTGCATCGGACTGATTGCCGTCGCCAGACGATTTTACTGGTAGGCTTTAAAACAATTGACTGATCGAGGGTAAATATGGAGTATCTTGTTGTGGCAGCGTATCTGGATACTGAAAACTTATCTACGTTAATTGGATTCTAATCGTGTAAACCTTGATCTGTCTGCTGAGCTTGGCGATTAGCTTTCAGAAGTTTTGTCAGTGCGATGACGATGTCCCTGTGGAAGGTGATGAAGCTCATTGCTGAGCGCAGATCGACTTCCGTATGATCACCTACCTGAAGATGTAACTTGTCACACATTACACCATATATTTGGCACACAAGTAGGTTTCACTCAGAATTAACATAGCTACATATAAGCCAATGATGCGTATACAATTGAGCAACCGTTAAGCATTCTGATTTAAGCAGGCAAAGCTAGTCCTAAGTGTATTCCAGAAGAAACCACAGAGTATCAACGTCATTATTTTGTAAAGTAAAGATAATGTGAAACCGTTCAAATTGTAATAGTGGCTATTTTCGTGCGTTGGCCCAACGCTTGATTAGAATTTGTCCATGAGTTAGAACGAAATATATCTACTCAGATTACCGTCACACCGAAGAACCTAAAAACACTTCTGTACAGATTGTGTAAAGACCACAAACTACAGTGATTTTCAAATTCCCCAATAGCTCGTAGGACATATGCTTTTTTCGTCTTACCAGATCTTGAAATTTACTCAGATCTTGTTTACTTATCTGCCCCTAGCTTTATTGAACGACCAAAATTTATTCAGTGTTAGGTTTCGATTGAACGAACCGAAGAAAGAAAAAGCTCTGAATTCTGATTTTGAGTATGGGGCTAATCTGAATAATTATATTGTCATATTTTTACAAATTTATAACAGAAACTCACAGTTCAGGAATATTGCTTCCACCGAAATTGGAGAATCGTCTGTCTGAGTTTGCAGCAGTAGAGAGTGAACGTTTTTACTCCATGGGTTATCTGATGGTCGCGCGCAACCATCATATTGCCGTATTTTCCGTTTTTGGAACACATTCTCATTTTCACGGACTCAAGAATATCTAGTGGTTAATGCTACAGGTGGAAAGCTTTAGGCCTAATGTACTATACATCCACTATCTCTTGCACATGGTACTTCCTGAACTCTAGGGTGCAGACTGTGTTATCAGTCTTATGTCATAGTGGGTTTGTTCCCCCGCTTCAATGGCTCCGCCTCTGTACGCAGTTAAAAACAGATTTTTGTAAGGTGGATGACTAACTTTAATTTATATTTGGTTTTTCATCACATTGCGTTGAACGAGTGTTTAAGTTTCGACATTTTAAGGTTGTTTTAGTGAGTACCGTTCAAATGCTTTTCCACAACAACTTTACGTTAAATGAAAAGTCACCCACTGGTTGTGTTAAAATCAAAGGAACTGTTAAATCTTTTCACCCAGTAAAATCTTGAACCCATACTTTTACTCGGAGATTCATGGGCCGAATCCCCACCTTTCACACCTGATGTAACAGTGGAGGCACTTTGGGACAGAGCTTATTTTATCGGATGGCCTAAGCACGCGTACTGGATTGGAGTTTGAAACATCTCCTTTTCTACCCTATCCTACCTAGCACTAATGCGTGTGTATGTGTAGGGATGGACAATGGTTCGCGCTAATTAATAAGTGAACAACCTGTCAATCTTTTGCTTTTAATGGTCCAAGCGAAAAATTCGGTTTTTTTGACTGATATATTAGAGTAGCATAGACAGAAGGCTGCCTATGGATGAACGCTTCTTGTCTGGAAATACCAGTCGTCGAAATCAGGAATTATATTCTGTCAGAAAAAAATTGTGTTGTTCCTAACCGCTGACAAAATAAGACAGCACTTCACGTGAGCTAGAGTTATAAGCTAGCTGGAAAAAGGGTCTGAAACTGAGTGTAAAGCTCCGCAATGGCGTCCATTTTTCCTAAAACATTTCAGTTTCTTAGGAGAAACCAAAATTTTCCTAGTGCCTCTTTACAAACTCATCATATATATATATATACCGTTGTAAACGGCGGGGCGTCGTTAGTCTGGTTATATCAGTTAGATTTTCACTTAGAATCATTAGTCGTCCATTAAAGCCACGCGCTGGTTTTGACTGACTTGTGATCTACCAGCGATTAGCAATAAACCCGTTTCAGAGTTGGGTTTTCCCCAACAAGATATTCCGTTTTGTTTTATGATTGTCATCCTCATAGCCTTAGTGTTCAGAGAAACATATCTCCATCTGGTGGACATTACTAAGTACCTGTTCTCTCTTTCATTCGTTGTTGCGGTTCTTGTTATTCACAGATTTCAACCAGTAGAAAAATGTGTCAAATCCCTTGTTTTGACTACAGGCCTCCCCCTGATTTAAACAAAACTTTTTATTCAAGACCTCTGGAGGTTATATTTTCTTCAATGTCATTGTATTTGTAGGCAATTCTTTGATCAAATTTTTGTATTGGATGCAACTTCTACATCTAAGCATGAATGCGGTGAAAGCTCCTTTCCTTAAAATGACCATGTAAAAACGGATGAATTTTCTCCGATCAAAAACCAGAGGGCTGTAGTAAGCATGAAGTTCAAATGGATTACATTTCTCATCAAGGAAGAATGAGACTTCATTCAGATACTTATCAGGCGACCGCAGTACTGTATATTCTCCTCAGCCAAACGAAGCAGCACTATATAATTGTGATTGGCTCTGTTTGTCACCTTCATATCAAAATTTGCCAAGATCGAAGTTACAACGCCAATATGAAAACTGGTTGTAATCGGTCCAAACTGCGAAACACTGAAGACACAGATTAGAAACTTTGTTCATTTTTGGCATATCAGAATTTCAATATCAGTCAACATTTCTTACAAATTCTTTGGCCGTATGCCAATCATTTTGTGGGCCTTGAAACACTTTACAAAGCAAGGTGTAATTCTGTCATTGTTGATCGTAATTAAGGTGTGTATTTGTCACTTCTATTCTGACCATTTTTCAACAGCAAACAAGTCAGTTCCTCCTACTGACTTCTTGAGTTTCTACCCCCACTCTCCACATATTTGCCCTCAGACATAGCTTAACCCAAAGTGTTTCTGACTGATATAAGGTAGTTTTACATGGATCAATCAAAATGCCTAATTTCAAAATGCAATCCTTGTTCTCTGTCATTTCTTTCACCGTGATTGATTTGTTGCAATAAGACCTAATGTAAAACACTAAATTTTCCATGGTATGGCTCTCCTCTCTTAGAGTTAAACACTCTTCCGCACGTAGTAGATTGGGTTATCATTTCTCACTTTGGGCCTCGTAATAGGCGCACGTTTTTATGAGTTTAAACATTCTGATATAATGAACTACACTTATTTGAAGTCAAAATCTTTTTCTGTATTTCTCACGGGATTTACAAACCACCGAGGTACAATATTAACAAAATCCATTTGGTTTGTGATATTGCAGCAATTACTAACGGTCATGTTTGTATAATGCTACTTATATACTATACAGAGTAGCTTCTGGCTGAGATACGAAAAAGCTAGAGAATACGCCAATCATATAAGACCTCGAAAGAATTGGCTCACTTCAACATTTAACTTTTGGGTGGAACTATCTATAGGATGTGCATACTGGAGTTAAAAGGGTCTCAGTTGCGATTGTATCTGCGTCATAACACCTCAAAAACAGTATATTCAGTGATGACCAAATACTCGCTTAAACGTGAAATAAAAGTAAAAGGCCCCTAGCTGCTAAGGCATTCGGATATGTGGCTCAAACGCTGGGCTATACTTGGTGTTTCCTCACAAAGCAGTGGCACTGAAACGGATCGACTCTCTAGTGAATGTGATCAAATATCAAATTTCTATGAAACAGTAAGCAGCTCAGAGGAAGAACAAATTCACTGGATTGTGAAACTTCCTTCTGGGAAATCGAGACTCAAGAAGTCAGTCAATACGTTACTACGTGATGCGTTTTTTTCCGTTATTGAAGGATGAAGGATGTTATGTGCCATCTTAATGAGAGCTAATAACACTGCTGATCAGCGACTCTCAGTCGAAGGGCTAATTGCTCAACTACTGGCCGAACGGTCACGTTCACGAGATTATCTGATTTTCGTTAGATGCGCTTTGCTGATGATTCCCAACAAGGATGAAACAGCTGTGCAGCGCCGTTCACCTTTTCGACATAGTACAAAAACTCTGCTAAAGGGGAAAATGTCCCAACTAAAAATCCATGTTCCCCTTGTTTGCCGGTTTCAAATTGTGTAGTATTGAATCAGTAGCCTCCTCAAAAGAAAGCGGTAAAACACTCAAATCCAGGAAGCTAGAAAAGAAATATTCGATTTGTTGCGGCACCTCAATATCCATTAAGGAAGCAGGTATGTGACAGCACAGCTTTCAGAAGGGTCTAAGCAAGTATTTCAAGACTAATGCTTAAAACCCACTCAAATAAAAATTTGGGTAAGCCGACACAAAAAGTTGCAGTCCACTAGAGAAGCCACACCTAATGTGTGGATTTGAGTGCGCGTTGCCCTTTCTAAAATCATTAACCAACGTCAATTTTCCTCAGATCTTCAGAGTGCAACGTCATCAGCTCAAAGCCCGCATCTTAAATCACAAATTAGTATCAGCAGTCTGATAGCAACACATAATTTACTAGCTGGTTTCTTTTAGCCACAACCTCTTTTCGGATTCTCCATGATGCCTAATTAGTGAAGTGTCTATATTTTAATTTAAGACAAATCTTGTTTAGCTTCTGGCAATAGGAGAAAATTTTCATCCACAAAATAATTTATACCATTTTGGAACAAACTAATTTGGATGGACATACAGGCGCGAGAACGCACTGATGACGGAAGCAGCTGTCGCTAGTTTGGTCGGATATTTTAATTCAATTTAGTTGTTTGCGGATTGGACTTTTGTCGAAAAGTAAATCACTAGGGGAAATATTTGGGCTTTTATCAAACTGGTGTGATAACGCCTGGTTACAAGAACGTTTGCTGCTCTGTGAAAATCCATACATAGTTTGCATCATTGACTGGTAGCATTCCGTTTTCACCATAGTGACACCTAAAAACGAAATTTTGTCAACTTTAACGAATTCATCAGTTACTCTGTACAAAGTATTCAGATTGATGGCTTTGTGATGCGCCCAATAGCAGTAGTTCTTGCGATTACGGTGAACAGGAAAACACACGTAAAAGTGGGAACAAAAGCGTTCTCAATCTCCAAAACCAAATCGCAAATATACATTGGTTCAAAAGAAATGTCAATCAAACTACCTTTGTCTGACATCGTTTCTTGTACTGATTGACCAACGAAAAATATTCTGAACTTGTTAGCTGCTTATCTCGGAGTCTGTGAGACAAATTTTAGCGAAATCCTGTAGCTATTTAGAGTGAGGCAAGTATACCGATTGTGCCGTCTGATAAGGATATTGAATTGAATGGACATTGCACTTATTTTTACCACAACACATTCACCATAATCCACATGTAATCTGCTTTTCTAGCATCACCAACTATCCCGTTACCACAAATCTGTGAAGGCATCATTATTAGCGATCCTAAGTTTCAAGTGCATTAAGTTGTTTGGGTGACCCATTGTATTTGGAATCTCTATAGGAATAAAGCTGTTTCCCAAACCTTTCAAATCACCAACCTTCAGGTTTATGCACACGACGCAATTGTTCTGTTACTTTGTCTTTTTTACTCCGTAACCTAAATCAAAGCACGACTGATGCCTAATGTTACAATATTATCTCACTGACTTGAAGTTCCAGACTTTGAGCCTACGCAATATGGTTTTCTATGAGATACGACTTATCATCCGTTTCTCCAACGAAGCCGTTCACGAATGTGTGACAATCCCTTCCTTTCGAGTTTTCCTATTCAAGGTGTATTACCCCGCAACTGATTGCGACTAACAATGCTGCGTTCTGCTACCAAGGTCAGATCTATGAGGCAAAGTCATCGCCGTCCGAGCTACCTCGGTAGGTGAGGGATTCGGTTAGCTTTTACTGCTAGCTATCAGCCTGCGGATAAATTTACTGCGTGCTGCTAATCGGCTTTTTAGAAAAATGGAGATTTCGTGCCAATCTATGCTGCCATCAAACATTTCGCTTTTACCTTATTACTCATCCTTTTTCAGTCATCTGTAAGGTATATGTAGAAGAATTAAAGCTGGTTAAAGGTGAATTTTACGGCCAATAGTACTTAAAAGAACGCCATATCAATCTCATGCTTGCTAAGTCTCGAAGAAGTTTCCACGTTACTTCAACCCGATAGGCTTTAAGCAGCACTAGTTATCACTGAAAATGTTTTTGCTTTCTAGTTAAGTTCTTTTCTACATCAGCCTGAACATTCGATTCATGGGTCCCCCAAACTAAGAGAAAATCGGTTCCGAAAATGTAAATAATGAGATGGAACATCGCTGTCTGACAAATTATTTTTTCTGTGTCGTGTTTTCTCCGAGCTAGTACATTGGTCTACTCAATAATCACCAGGTACAAGTCCGGGCAACAAAGACTACGGCACGCAAAACCATTGGTTATTCAAAAGATACTTCATGAACAGCCGCGTACTTTCCTAGAACCGTGACAAACGTTAAAAAGCTCAGGGTGGTAGAAACATATGTCGCAGGTTTAAAGTCCTGAACAAATCACAGGTTTCCTGATTTCCCGAGCTTATGCTTTTACTAACAGTTTGAGTAAAGTGGCTGTATGTGAGTTGTTGTTTGCATGTTCGATGGTCACCGCACGTCGGTTGTTGAAATCCCAGGAAGGGTTAGTTAACTCAGTCGCCAGACATGAATGCGTTATCACACTCGTGAAAAACTAACCTAAGACAAAAAAATGGCAAACTAAATGTGCGCAGACAGTGGACAGATAATATCTGCACTTCAGTATGCTACTTCTAAATTGCAGTTACTTATAGCAGACATTTCATGATTCGGCTTTTTCATGCCGGAAAAGTAGGTTATGTCCAAGTAACGTATGAGCGCTCTGATTTACATTTCGAACTTTGCAAGCGTGGGATTTTAACCATGGATGTGTAAAACATTGTAATTACAAATACCGAGGCAGTGCTAAAATGCATAAATTTCAAGGCCTAATTGACCAAGCAAAGTATTTTTGCTTTGAGTTTGAGGGCAATAATTTGATCAAAGATAGGGTTAAGTTGAAAGTGATCTTCGCTTTATCAAATTCCAGTGATGAAAACGTGATCGCCATTATTTGAATTCATTGACTGTGTCTAGAGTCATCGAAAAAATGACCATTAGCTAAGACGCTTTATTTAGTCTATGCAGGTAGTGAATCTGACTTTTGGTGCAAGTCTTGGCTTACTGGGTTTTTGACACATTTAGTCAACTAACTTACTACTGAAAAAGATTTCGTGATTAATTTGCATTCTCGCGATTTCCCCGCAATACATGTTAGTCACCAAGTCATTGTATTAGTACCACACCTCGATAAACTTCCCATAGAAACAGAAAGGTATTCCAATTTTTAACAAATCCTACCATTTCTGTGCTATAAATGTTTCAAAATATTCTAAGGATCTACTTGGTAAGCGTCAGGTGCCAGCGAGAATCTATGGCCGGTTACAGCAAACTCACCATTCATCAGTCTCCAGCTGACTGTCCAAATTAGCTGATAACCGGCTAAACGCCAAACCATAGCTTAAATAACAGCCCCACTTGTTACGTCAAGTTTCGGATTCAGAGAGCAAAATAGCTGTTCAGTTGAGTTTTTCAAACTTTCCGTTAAATTTTGTGCTTTCAACGATCATAAACTAGGTTTTAACCACGCCGAATAGCTGCCTGTAAAGGATAAAACAAACGTTCTGTACTCTAGACGAAGAAGATTTTTTGCACGTGAGATCTTCGACGCTCCTACCTCTTGAATGATTGCCATAAAGACTACGCCACGACTGTTTGAGCCTTGCGATATCCGTTCCCATAATGGTCATTATCAGCGAAATATCCTTTGAAACTACGTCGTTGTTACAATGGAAACCACATCAAAATGCCGACTCACAAGATCAGTGAGACATCAGCATCCGGATGCAGTTGGACGTTGTTAGAGTACCGAAATGCTTTATGTGTATACAGGGCAAATATTTCTAGGTTTTGGTATGAAAAATCGGATGCTGTTGAAGTAAATGAAGTTCGATGGAATGAAACTGCCGAGAATAGAAGGCTTAGTTTACTTTCGGTGAAGATTCATCGAATACACATCAAATTATCTTCTATTATTATCTATGTCAATAACACAACGCTAACGTTTTGACCACTACGTCAAAATCTTTTGTGATAATTACTATCGTGTCATCTGATCAAAGTGTAAATCATAAAGATTACCGCAAAAACAAACCAAATCGTTAAACCGCAAATGCATAACTCGTAGCTCCCAATAGGTAGGAAACACTACGGAAAAGCAAGTATGGTAATGAAGCTCGGAACTTGTCACTGGAATACAGTGAATTACATGCGTACGAAGGATACCAACTCCGCTACATCTGAACACCTTGGGCGAAACACAACCCAAACACTTGCGCATTTGAGGAGAGTAAACTAGCAAAAGTAACTGAGTTACTTACCCCAACTCTTAACAGATCTAAAAGGGGTCTGTTGCAACAGAGACTCAGTGCCCATGTTGCACAGGGAATCCAGTTACCTGGCCGCAGAATACCTTGAGGCAGCAGTTTACTTTAATCAGTTTTGAAACTGTCAGTCTTCCTGAAGATTCATATGTCGTTTTAGCGCCAACTCTGCAAAAACTTTGTGAAAATGTTTGAATCCAGTTGGCGGAGACATCCTGCAGCTGATGGCTTATTTTTTGCCTCAGTTTGAGCTGACAATCAGCCCATCCAATCTTTTCCATGTTTGTCATTTTTTGACATAAAGCTACTAGATGAGCGAAGTAGTGCAAGTCTAAGCGTGGGGATCAGTCTCAAAAAATAACCTGCGCGTAATATTCCTTTGTTCACACGAGTGTATGAACATATTCCATCGTACTTAAAGGGAACTTCAGTGCAATTCATGAGCAGCTCGATTTCGGATCACCTAGTAGATAAAAAAGTACACCTGAAAACCACTACACTCTCTTATATTACTTATCATTGAGTCTAAAACTGATAATACAGCCAGTCACATAAATTTGAATACGGCTGCTGATGTAGCTTGTCGCCTCCATAATCTAAAACGTTCAATTCAGAATTTTTTCTGTAAAGACGATTTGTTTACCATGGCCATTCCAGAAAGGTACAAACCTCTTGTGCCAAGAGAACCGATGGAGCTGAGTACTCTCAGCTTGACGTCGGGGACCCAGTGATGTATCCCTGCTCTGGTCAGGTTACTGTTTGGCCACATCTTCTGACCAATTGTTCTCACTGAGAATTTGAAAAGCTAGGCATGCTTCTAACTTATGAATGTGTAGCGGGAAATATTTTGCACACTCAGGTTATAGTTGATTGGATGGATAACATCGTGTGCCACAATTGTGACAACTCGGGTTTGGACCCCATGTGAGTGTATCCGGATGTATCACCGGCCCTTCCTGCTATCTGAAAAAAAGGAAAGAACGTGACCCTAACTATGCCCGTTCGTAATTCTCGGGTAGAGAAATGTGTATGACGTACATTATTGCTGAAGGCAGTGTTACTTGAATGTACTCCAACTGCGGTGCGCGTTGTTTTGTTCACTAACACCCAGTCCTCAGAGGTTTTTCACCTGTGCTTGCAGTTGCTTTATTGCATTATTTAATCTGGGATCAAAGACTTGCAAATAAAGTTCATCACTCGAATCCAGGTTGACGGCGAAACTTTGAATCGCCAACCTATGCTAAATGGTCTGGGTTTTCTATGGAGCAATGAAGTAAATCATCGTTTATCCAAAGACGGTTGAAGTCAAAAGTGGGAAAACTTAGATAACACACACACTTTCCATTGAGCTTGTAGCATGTTTTCTATTAAACTGCATACGACAGCGTTAGCAATACACATGAAATTATAGGAAAAACAAATTATTAGTCCCAAATATAATTGGATTCAGGATGATAATTTCAGCCTTGAAATTCATTTTTGAAGACTAAATATCTGCAAATAAGTCAACATATCAGACGGATATCTATTACGCTAGTTTGAAATGTGACGGCAAAGTGTGAGCCGCATTCATTCACAAGACAGTCTGCAGTCATAGATGACCGAATAATTGTTCCCACCTAGAGGATTATACCACACACGCCACCGCCAGGACAAGTTCAAGTGCCGGTATATCAAAAAAATCCTTATATAAAACTCACTTCCAGGTGGCATCATTGCGGCATCCATGATTAACAACCTAGAGCACACAATGGGTGGTTTACGTTGTTCCTTATCAATGTGCGTCTTCTTGTGATTATTTACCAATATGATGTGCTTTGCTATTCTGCGGAAACTGATGACTACCCCGGCCTTATATTAATAACAACAATGAATATAACAACAATGGTGAGAATATTGTACTAATGTTGCGTGAAAACAGACGCATGAATTTACACTTATGTAAACACTGCAATGAGATCATTTGTATACCCAATGATTGCACAAAGGGGGATATTTTCAAGCAGTGCCTGAGGAAAACAGTCCTGTGAGGAATCAGCCTTATTTCGTTCCTCACTATCAAGATAAGAGTTACCCTACTATTAATGACTAAAGTAAACCGGCTTGGTTATATCAACAAGTCTGAATTCATCTGCATGCGCGTTTCATGAGGCTGGTTAAAAAGAAGGACAAAAAACATGACCACAGACTTTCTTAGATCACATACTCGCTAAGTGCTAAGGTGAAGTAGCTTTTACGTAAGATGCATAAACTTACACCAATCAGCCTCAGTAACCTGGTCATTCACAGACATGTCTACGCGCGAAAACACTTCGTCTTTAACTTAAGAAAGCTGACATATCAACTCGACTTTTCTGGTTTATCGCCCAGCGTTGAAAGTGCTGGCTTGAATTCTATACTTGTTTGACGATATGCTTCTCAAACGATTTGCCTTCACATGTTTTTGAATAGGAGAGTGTCACGCAAATCACACTGATGGTACACAGAATCGGTCGTCACATAGGAAGATGTAGTAGACCATGGGGATGCGTGCACCATGGGATGACTTACCGAGTCAGTGCTTTCCCAAGAACATCATCAAATGACCCAAGAGCCAGAAATTCCCCGAAGTAAGATTCCTTCCAAAAGACAAACAACCATATCATGCAGGTCGAAAGAAGTTTTCTGTGAGTAAGACATCAAAACTACAGCTTTAGCTGTTGAACCCGTCTTTTAGAAACTCGTAGCATTGCCTGCTAAGGCGTTTTCATTAAAGTGGGATGGTCATTAACCAAATATTGCCATCGGGAAAGATACTCTGGTGAAATTGACGTTTAAATACATAAATACGATTACGAAGACAAAATCATGTTGTCCTCGAGATAAAACAGTAGACTTCATGTGCGTGAGTTATGGTAAAGACACAAGTCGAACTTCATACAATGTATCATTTTGTTTAAGTTGGCTTTGGATTTCCTCTTAGCGAACCATTTATAAGTTTTCTGTGTGAAGCATGATGGAGTACGGTAACTGCAACCTGACCGAAAGAAGATCGAACACGTATTTTGCCCAGAGAAACATCAACCTTGTGTACACTTCTTCCTCGAAAGCCTGCATGCCAACTGATCAAGCAGCTTCCTCAGAAATCAAAGAATTGAAAGTCAAAGAGCAGGCATCTGTGTAGCTTACTACCGAACAAGCTAACGCACAAGCTTAAACCGTTTATTCCTTCCTATTTTTATGATAAAATATTTGTCAATTTTGGTAGCGGTTGACTTTAGATATTACTAAATGCATTGTAGTGGGCATCGGATGTTGAGGAAACCAGGCGGCTGTTTTGTTGCCAATTCTACATATTGTTCTCATTATTGTGACGTTTTCCACTTCAACCTGCAACAAGTGTTTGACCGGGATTTATAGTATTTTCGTTCACATCAGTTCGTGATCCCCACGGTTGTGCGAGAAATGCTACAAACGTATTCCGCATATCTAGAGTTTTTAAGAGTTTGCAGAGTCCGTTAGGCAGTGGTGTGGTATTTTTTAGCAGGAAATGTGGCAGACAGTGACAGCGGATCAAAAGACTGTAAGCGGCCGACTACTTTTGTCATCAAAGGGCCGCTTTACAAATAACAATCCTGTGGTACTCTGGTGACAATATAAACAACTTGACAAGCTGAATGAAAGCGGCTTTCTAGGCTATGAACAAAAAAGTCGAATTTCACCTGTCATCAGATATGTTTTCACACTGGTCAAAAAGTGAGATGGGCTGTATGGACTATAAAAGACTACAATGATTGAAAAATGGCAAATGGTAATCACAATATTTGTTGGTGTGCGACATTTCTACGGGACAGCAACCGAACTGAAGAAATGAGTATCGGAAATATTCAGCATGTTTCTGGGGGACAACTTTGAGATAGGGTTAAAGGTCCGTGAAGACGATGGCACTGCTTCCAAACGGAAGCGGTTAAGTGAAACAGAAGACCATCCTCTCTAAATAGCCATGGTGACAGAATCTTTAAACTACCCTTAAATGTTCCATTCGATCACCCTATTTGCGAGAGGGGGTAAACCCAGAAAGGATATTTGTTTGGACACGATAAGATAAGACAAACTATATTTTTATTCCCTGGTTCAATTTACAAAAGTTACTCGTGCTTAAAAATGAAGGATTATAGGCGATATCCACTTATTGAACAGAAAAAGATTGAAAGCTTTCAGGTGTCTGGTCGAACATAGAATACCACAGAAGAGTTAGAAAAGTTAAGAAAGAGACACCTTATTCATAGTAAACGTAAACACTAGTCACCATATAACCGATAAAATGGAGAGTGATTAGTGTTTATTGAACCCTTGAAAAATACGCTCTGGATCGTATAGTCTTCCATCAACAATGAAAAACTAATTCATTGTAGAAATCCCAAAGTCATTAAGTATATCGGCAGAAGCGCCACCAGGTTCACAATTTCCCCAACCTTTGAAGCACATTTCTCCAAAATTTTCGAATAAAATGGTCGTTGGCTTGTTCGCTGAGCTGGGCAATTTGAGTGCAAACGTTTCATCACCAATTGAGGTGACATCATCATTACGTTATTGTGGAGCGTAGTGGTGCGTAAAGGTGGTGATGAAACGTTTGCAATCGAATTACCCAGCTCAGCGAACAAGCCAACGACCATCTACGCTACTTGCGCTACCGACATTTTCCTCTGTCGAATAGAGAGTTCTTTACTAAAGGGTAGCAAATAAGCATATTTGGCTTCCAATATAAGCAGAGCATTGTAAAACTTTATTATTTGTTCTAGTGGTTTGCGTAATTTTTCCATATGACACAAGTTTGTGTGATTCAAAATCGTAATGCGCTCAGTCAGTTTGTAAATGCACTTTTGCCAAATGTAATTAAGTAAAACTTTGTTGAAGTTTCTCAGAAAAGCAAAAAGCACGTCGCGTTACACACTTCGCCTGCAGTAAACATTTTCTCTCGAAAATTTCACCACGTACCCTTTAATTAGGCTGTAATTACTCGGAAGTTTCAATTTGCCTTACATGCCTCCGGCAAAATTGTGGCATTGAAAAGCTATCTGGAATGAAATCCACTCGCACACTGCAATGAAATGTATGATCACATTTACTCAGCTCATTTAGCTTTTGCTTATAATGATTTTCTTGCTTGGTGAACTGGCAATAGCTTACGGTGCATGAATTCGTCACAAACACAAACGTTTTGCTGTTCAGTCTAGCTTGCAAACTGAGCAAACAGTCCCCTTCCCCTAGTTGTCCTGCCAGTAGTAGTGTATACATGTTTTCTGTTCAAAAAAGTAGTGAGCGACATACAATAAAACGGTCGTTACCTAGTATGCGCTCTAAACGGGCTAACTTATTTGGTCGGAAAAACGCAAGTTGATAAATAATTTACCTAAGCTTTTATGAAAATTATTTATTAGTCACTTGACAAAATCCGCACAGAAGGCATGAAAATTGTTTTCAACATTGACAAAAGAAATATTAAGAACACAAAAATTACTAGTTTGGTGGAGATAACTTTGATTTGAGCCATGCTTACTGTGAACCAGTGTTTTCGCAAGGAATGCTCTAAAAGGGATGTTACGCCCTGGATTTGCCAACCTATGCCCCGCTTGAATAGCAGGATGTTTTACTGTCAATTTCCATAATTTCAACTTCTCAACGTAGCTGCCGATTAGAACACCGGTTTTATAGCGTAATTGGAATGGAATGCTTCTAGGTTGTACATCAGCTTCTTTAGGAACTGCGAAAAGGCTTTTTGGTTTTATTACTCTAAGGAACACAAACCACTAGACACAGAACTACTATTTTCTTATACCGAAATACAACGGCGATTGCTTGTTGTTTGGAAAACTGGAGTTGTATTTCTAATACCTATCCTTGCATGCTAGTAACTTTTCCACAGATTGTATGTGCTCTGCATTCGATGCCAGCTTGCCTACCAACAGTGGTTCAACAAGTGGAAGCTCGCACAAAGCTCTGACAACTGAAACTCCAAATGCAATCTCGTAATTTTGGCTTCAATCTGGCGAATAATTCCAAAAACGCAAGATGGACGAAGAAATAAATCAATAATCCGGTTGAAAGTTGAGTATATCAGACGGAGGAATGCTGGTATACATTATGGCACCATCTAACAAAATATTTTTGTGAGAAAATGTGAGTATTTCCAGATGTAATCAAAGAATATGTAGCGTACTTAAATTCAGGTGTTTTGGCATAACTCTCTGAGTTTCCCACTATTTAGAGGTTCTTAAAAGGTACTTACGCGTTCTCAAAGGTCAGAAATTAATCTGAAGATCTATGAGACAAACCAGACCCGAACCTACCAGAACAGCCCGTTTAGTCGACCACTTCGGCAAATTCTCAGTACAGAAGGAAATAGGGCGGTATTTTTTATATGATAATAAAAAACAAAGATTTTGGTCTTCACTATTCAGGTTACTTTTGTTCACCTCCTGTGACCTTAAATAAAAAAGTGAAATTTCGGTGGCAAAGATTACCCTTATTGCACGGTGATACGTTCTTCTTGAACAAAAGTAAGAATATTAAATGTTCAATTCCTAAAGGGCACTATATGTTTACAGATATGCTCTGGCTATAATATTTTCAGTAACACAGTGAACTGGGCTAGGACGGGTTTTCTTCACATCACAGTGTTTCATTCAACGAAAGTTACCATCTAAATGATATTCAGTTACGACGGAAGTTTCCTTTCGCCAGAATGCCAACTCAGACCATGACTGGTGGAGAGCGTTTCTGCAACCTCACCGTACTAGCGATGCGTTTCAACCTTTAAGTGTTTGGGTTATCACTCTTCCCATCTACATTGTAGATTAAAATCTCACCAGAGTGTCCAGGCCTAAAAACATGAAGAAGGGGGGAATTTCCAGCAAACTCAGAGGACTTTTAAAATATTAAGAAGAAATTCACGGCGATAACTAACGACGACCTTCTGTTCCTGCGAGCAATAGCGTTTTTGTGCCATGCACTTTCCACACCCACATACCGCGCAGGACGATAAACTTATGATCATCCGCATCCGAAGAATTATTGAAGTTCTTGTTCGGCTCCTACACACATTATCCATTTTTTCAGTGTGCAGCCGAATTCTCCTCACTGTTTGCCTTTATGATGAACTATCCGCTTAACTGTCCTGCAGTTTATTTTCGGGACCCCTATTCCTAACATGCTGAGGTCATGACAAACAACTCACTAAATCACCCGTTTCCACGGTGTTTCTCGAATCGCAAGGCAAAGCAAGTACTCTCTCCTTGCTTAGCTGTGCTTAAACTTGGGAACAAAATATTTCGGCATGTTTGGGTGTTGATATGAGATCTGATGATTGAGATGTAATATGAGACGTGACAAAAAAGACTCCCTTGCGGACCACCTCCAATCGAAAACCTTTGCTAACTGTTCATGTCTGCTATCCAATAAGCTGTCAAAGCCTTTTTACTACGCTACCTTTCCTAATAAGTGAGATTCAGCTGGATTCAGTCTGTTTTTCAGCTAAAACCAATGTGGCGTTCAAAGGAGAGTATCTGGAGAATATGCATTTATATCTGGCTCATCCAGGTAGCCACAAGAGGCTCATCAAGGCAAAGGTTAGATAAGTTAATAGGTCATTAGTTATAGGTATATCAAAACACCCCAGATCTCAGTTGCGTATCTGTGACAGAGAGTCAAAGTCCGTGCTATCTTTGTCAGCAAAACACATCTGCGGCAATCAAAGGGCCGGTTGTTTTGAGCATTCCCAGATGTTTGCCCCCTTCCACTCACCTTCTGGATTTCTTATTTCAAGATCTGTCTAACCGCCTTAGACTTTCCAGCGAGTTCTATTTGCTAGAGTCTCATCGTCAGGAAGCAATGGTTTTGTGAAAATATTTTTAAGATGGAACTATTCATTCTATTACAAAACTTGTGTGCAGCTGCTTTTGAAAGCTGTCTTTTTCGCTTTTTAAATCCACTGTATAAAACTCGTAAAACAGCATTGCACCTAAAAAAGTTTGACCCGTTAGTTCACAGTGCTTGTCCCATACGTACTGGTTCCCTGCATTTGACCCCACAACATTTTATTTCATTTTTGTTGCAGACAGGCAAAAACAATTTGTTCCGCGCAGCGACCAACCGGTGGGCGTTGTCCGGTTTAGTTTGTAAATTTGGAATAAAGGTCGTGCTCCAAGAAACCATTTTTACGCCAATCATTTCAATGCCGTGACACAAAACCCGTAAGAAGAATGTGGGTCTTCAGATGAACTCAGATGCAGATTAACGAAGCTGGCGTTTAAAATAATTCCATGGCATAAGTTACTGTCAACTAGGAAGGCAACTAATGAATTCATTTTAGCGCTATCTGAGTGGAACCGGATAGATCGTGGTGATTGACGCTCGCGGTGGTGACCCAAGCATAGATAGGGCAACTGACAGAATATTTAAACTGGAATGGTTCGATAAGCATCTTCGTTCTGCGTCTTTTAATGAAAATACCATTAAGAGATGAATTCTCTCTAAATGGTACAGCAGCACTAAACTGAAACCAGATTTACGGAACCATTCCAAGGTCCCTATGACCACCTCGACAAGTTTCGGGAAGTTGGATGCTTTTTCATTTGAGTAGTTACCCTAAGATGAGGGTGTCACCCATTAGTCAGCCAGTTTATTCTTTACAATGAAACTAATCAAATTTGGTAGCGTACGGTATTTGCAGGCTTATAGTTATAATCCTGAAGTGGCCTTTGGTACACTGCAATGATATATGCGTGAATGTGAATGAATTCTGGTATTCAGTTTATTCGAATTTGGCTTCAGCTTCAAAACGTGGGTTAGAAAATTTATTTTCACGCATGGTATAGGGTATATTCGACTAATGTTCTGAATAGGTAACGGTGTTGAAGGAGATTCTACAGCATACTCATGCTTTGAAGGGCCAGTGTATGACACATAGTAGTCCAGAATTCCCATATTTTGCTTAGTGTTCTACACTGTTGCATTTATGCCTGATAACAACAGTTTCGCACATTGAAAAATGGTGGCAATCTGCACTGGATTCCTTCATTATCGGTTTCGAACGTCATAGTAATGATCCTAGTCACTGGGCAAAACCTCAACCACCACATTTATTAGACGAGGATTTTATGCAAATGAGGTGTCCAACCGAATGTCGAAAGCATCACGAAGAATACCATGTGAAATAAGATTTCATCTCGGGAAAGTGTGGCGATAGCTCTATCCTGATTTCGACAAGATTGTGAGTTCAGTCAGTTCCCTCTCTGTGACAGCAATGATATTGTGGTTAAAAACGTCGTAATCGCACATACTTACTTTTCAAGATTCATATAATTTTTGTGGTTAGCTCAGTGTTGGTTCGATTGTTGGGCGTGTTCGCTGTAGCGCTAGTGACCAAGCCGGTTACCTGCCTACAATTCGGAAAGAATGTTTATGCTTCGATGATTGTTTTTCTCTTAGAAGCAATCCAAAGTGCGTTTGTTATTCCAAGTCAACTTATTTATTTTTGATTCCTTACAAAAGAGCCTACTGGTCGTTAGTTTTGTTATTTGTTTATTGAAAGTGACAATAAATCAGCTGCATAATTTATTTCTGGTCCGAGAAACCTAATCAAATTTATACACTTTGGTGACAAACAACGGCTAGCAGATTGAACCAGCTTCATTACATAATGAAATTTCCCAGTTGCCTCAACCGTATGATTTGGAGAAAACAACTTAATTGCCACGCAAATGTGGGAACCTCAGACATTAAATGATTGATTACGCCTACTGACATTACCTAATCGCCCTGTTCGCCCACCCAAATGTGCTTTAGTTTCTACTGGTGAGGAATGAAAATGCGAAGTAGCAAATGTTTGTTTAGATAAGTGTTTATAAATTGTGACAACAACGTTTGATCGTTTTGAATCCCAGATTACTGGCACTTGTTGTCTGAGTTAAGACTATCCCACTAATGGCTTAAACGTGGTGTGTTCTAACAGTTAAGGAAAATCGTTTTGATGGAAGTCCAATAACACCAACCCGCATTTGCGAACTACACCACACAACTCACTTCATTCACCCCTTTTTTCCAACTTAGTTCAGTCCGTGACAGCACAGTTGTAACCGCAGCCATTAGGAGATTATGGTTTTCTGGATGCTTTGAATTAACTAACCAGAAAGCCCCCACAGCAAAGGATACCAGACCAAAATCGACCTTTGTGCCTTGATGCGGCATGTTTCCTTTTCGGACAGATTTTGCAGCAAATCGTGGATTGTGAGATTGTACGGCCGCTGCTGCCGTTTTGTAAACTACTGAACCAAGTTCTTGCGTACACGCGACTTTCCAATCTAAATACGTCAGTAATGTCTATTTTAATCTAGCCTACATTTTTCTGTCTCCTAATGGTGCACTGCAGAGGAATTTCATGGAATTTAAATTAGAGTCGGTAACCACATGGTCCTCGTAGATCACAAGNNNAAGCTATTCCTACGGACACTCTTTCGGATACTTTGGCGTAATAAAACGAGTAACATCATTTTAAGCATAATTGTAAAGGTTGCTCGTGTCCACCGAAGTCTACCAGTTCAGGTCGAACCACAGTCGCTTTTGATGATATTCTTTATTACGTACGATTTTAAGTAGATTACTGGTCTAAAGGGTAAAATGCCATCGAATGGTAACTGTTGGAAATCTTTCGTGAACGACATATTGATTATTTTGGTCAAGTTCACTGCCTTGTTGGCTTCATACTCACATTATTTACTGGGAGACAAATTGTGGTAGGCTGTTTGTTTGACTTTAAAATCCAACGGAGCGTAATAGGTGATGGATATCGGGCAGTGGTTTGTAAGCACACTAGTAAGTCATCCAATCTTTCCATCTACAATTTTCAACCATCCAAATGAGAACAGAATAAACCTAGTTGTGGAGAAAATTTTCGAATAAATTGTCGTTGAATATGTTGAAAAACCAACCTACTTCTCAGATGTATTTTGAACAATCTGTGTCCCATGAAGTGAAATTCTTTTTTCGATGAGAAGAGCCTTGAGATATTGCGTGACTGATCGTGAAACAAAGTCGCACGCACACTTTTGAGATACTCCAAAAAATAACACAGGACAAATGAAGTCTAGTTCCAAAATCTTGATGGACAGACATAATCAAATTGAAGAACGACAAAACTGAACAGAATGTGGCTGGTTTCGAATCATACGAAAGTCGAAACTAAAACAATCCAAGAAAATCCCCAAAATGGTAACGTTTTTATGTATCTGCGATACCCCAGCAATGTATTTTAGAATACGTCGAAAGTGCTTATATTCGCCAATATAACCCACATGTAGACAATCAAACTTTGCAGTCAGGAGTGGAAGTGGTTGTGATAAACAGTCAAGTTGAGTATATAAATAAACGACAGCGTCGTTTTCTTGCTTACTTGAGGGCGCCACATCCTAACACATATACTCATTATAGCGTACCATCACCTAGTTTGGTTTGTCCTCAAAACAAGACTGACTTCGCAGTCTTTGTTTGTTTGATAAAACCCAAAGCTGCAACAGCTCAATCCTATGATCTCCATAATTTTGGTTACGGTTAACCAACTAACAATGCTCTCTTTTGCATACGAATTTGATTTTGAAGAAAGACTCACTTGAATCCAACCAGTTCTCTCGTTTATTTTCGTTTTCTTCAACTGAATGTGCTTAATCACACGGCCTACTTTTTTATTTGGTACAATATCCGAGATATTGCAGTAGATTGCAGTGTGTCACACCAGGTCTACCATTACTAGCCGAAATATCAGTGTCTATCAGGCCGGGGAGTTTCGAACCCGTGACCTTTGGCCAGCACGTTGAATACTTAGTTGTTCGGCGAATTGTGGTTAATCAGCTGTACGATTAAACCGCAATCAGACTGGACATGGAACCACTCATTCTTCAGTCACTGAAACCATATTAGATGGTTATACTTTGCTTAACTGCTCGAATGACAACTCAGACGGAGGTTTCACCCAGCGCTCGAATTTATTTCTCCACCAAGCTACTCATATATGGTGGGTAGTATGAGTAGATTTAGAAATGCAAATGTATGGTAAGCTGAATTCCAAAAGGGAAAATTTGTAATCTTAGCAAAGAATGCCATTTTTTAATATAATGCATAAACTAACTAATATAGGCTCTATTTCACAAGTGTGAACTCTGTAGAAAAGGTGCATCACCGTAAATGAATATAAATTACATACCAGATACGTTGAAGGTAGTTATCATGCGCACGCTGCAGGGGCAGCTCCAGAAAGAACACCGACTTAGCAGTTAAACTCGACTTCTCACGGCCAGTTTTAAACCACTCACCAGAGCGCTCTTCTCATGCCGAAAGACAGTTCAACTCCACATCAGATGAACGTCGTGATTAAATTACCTATGGTACCATATTCTGTGTTAGCCATACATTGTTGGTTCGATGTCTGTGACAGTGATGAAATGCAAGTTTTTATCTCAAAAGCTGGCCACGCAAAGTGCCATCGCGATTTGTGTGAAACTTCCAAGTGAGGATGTTCAACAGTAATAATTCTGAATGTTATTTTGATTACCTCTAAATTTTCTCCATTTTTGCCAGCGTCAACCTATTTCACCTTTCAGCTACCCTAAATTTTGTCCCGAATTTTGCCGGAAAACAGTTTGAAAAATTTCCCGGCTACTGATCCGGTCCTGTGGTGAGAGGGCTAATGAGATTACCACTTCACTTGACTTGAGGTAACAACAATTTTCTGATGGGAAGCACCTGAAAACCTGTTGGGGGAAACTAGTATTGGCGATAGTCTCTTGGGAATTGAATGAAGCTTGAAAGAACACGGATCACTGAAACAAAAACCGATTGGGTGTGCTTCTTTAGACAGTTTCTTGTCGCATAAAAAATTTCCAAGCATCTTTGGACTAATACTTGAAAGAGGTAAACCCGGGTTTGTCGAGAAATTGGAGGAAATATAGAATAACTAAAAATAGTTATGATGTCTCTTGTAGCAACAGGCTACAGAGGTCCAACATTTTTATGGTTAAATGTTGTTTCTGTTTATCTTCAAAGCTTCTTTATTCTACATCCTGTTGTGTGCAAAGCCATATCAACTGACGATCAGCAAATGCCTGAAAATCGTTGATTTAAAAATAGGCGACCCTTGCATCTGACAGATTGTATTAGAATTTGGTCGGACTTGAACCAAGTGCGTCAGCAAGCAGGAATCTTCCTGACAGAGTCGATCTGCTTCTCTAAAATTTAGTGAGCTTTCCGTGCAAGCGGAACAAAAGAAAAGCTTTTAGTCGAGTACCTGAACGTCGGGGATAGACAAGTTTCTGTCATAAATCAACGACGTGCTGTTTCCTAACGTCCTTTTCCTCGAAAACATTAGGTCATGACAAGATGGCTAGAAATCATGCCAATCTGTGAGCTACTAAGAGTGATTTGATCAGCCAACTAACCAGTGCGGAAAAGTATCTTGTTCGGAGCTGAAAGTAAAAATGTCTAAGCTTCTAAACTACATGCCAGAGTTGTCATACCTGTGACGCTTTCTGCGTGTAAATGACAAACGACAGTTCGACCATGAGGTGTGTTTCCCTCTTTTTCCAAAGTTCATTGATTTTGAAGTCACATAGAGGATGAGCAAACAAACAAAATTATGATACACAAGAAGGAAGAAACTAAGCATAAATGCACGAGTTTATCTGCCACCCTGTTATTTAGATTTGTTGAAAACGGAGACAGAATTTTGCGCAGCCTTAGATGTCATTATCAAAGGATACCAAGGTCTATTTCCGTCAGGTCCTTAGCATAATGCATTTGAATCTGTATTGTTTTCCCCGAAAATCATTGGGAATTTCCGTCAAAAAGGACAGGGAAGCGAACCGATTCATCTAACTAGTGACTGCCTCGTAATAAAATCCGGTGATAGGCAATAATGCGTGAATGGACCACTAAAAGTAAATACGCCCGCATGTACCTTGAGTTAGTACATATCAAGCAACCAGTGGCTCATTTCTTATGCCGAAACATCGATCTGAAGGTGAGTAAATGATCAAACATATAGGTCTTTGGAGAATCAATTGCGCGCTGTTTATGCTGCTTACAAGAGGAGATCATATTTTGCAACTGATACATCTCACGGCCCCTTGAAGCTTCCTTGTGAACAGAAAGCCCACAAAACAATTAAAGAAGATATCTTTTGAAGTTCCGTAAAACAGTTTAGCTGATATACCGGTTGGGGACTAACATGATGCTATATCTTAGCTTGATAAGTATAAACGACTTTTTCTGATGGGTGACCCATTCAGAGCAACTAATACAAGTAAGCTTACGAATCGAGCAGCATCAATTGATGGTCTTTGCACAATTTATTCCCTCTCAATGAGAGAGTTCAAGTGCGTTTCTGTCTGGGAGTTCAAGGTTTGGACAGTGTTGTTCTACTATATCAGTTCATTGAAACTCCCCTAATTATTCTACTCCTGAATAAATCCCACCTTGAAGTGCGAATTTACAGCCACATGGTTTCCAGGTCCATCCGTATATTTTACTTTGAGTCCTCTCCATAAGTTTTGGACTATAAGTCATTAGCATATCCATTTAATGAACCTATCACGTGACTGTTCTTTAAGTTAGTTCCACTTCGTTCACACATCAACTATCAGGAATTTTTATCGTGGTGTTAATACGTTTGCTGTTTACACTCAGTTTGGAGGAGCAAATAAGAACATTTCTAAAAGCAAACAGAAGCGGACTGACTAAAATTGCCATCTACTCATACAGCAGGAGGGTGCTAAGTAGTGCAAAAACTGGACGATTTTAGTAATAATCTTCAAAGGGGATTTAAAATATCATTCACTCAAATGGGTCCATCATGCAGGACTCGCTAGAGTAAGATGCTATCAACAGTTTTATATAACTTCATACTGACTAGCAACTTACTGCAAAGGATGCTCTGTGGAGGCAATATAAATAACTGGGAAAAACTTATATTTTTGGAAGCGATCCCTTGAAAATATAGGAGCTACTCAAACCTCGGCTAGTTGCCGTCAATAGCTTGCTCAAGCTTACTTGGGACGGTACTTGAGTACCGTCGCCTATTTGACAACTTTGGTTTTCATCAAACCTTGGGATAACATTCGGTGGCAGTAGGCAAAACGACGTGCTACGACTGCTATGCGTACATGCGTGAACTATATCGGCAACCTAGAGTAAATGTAATAGAAATACTTATTTGATGAGTGTAAAGTTATTTGTCATAATTTACACCTGAATCTCGAAGTCGACCGGAAACAGAACATCATGCAAACAAACCCCTTATAAACTAATGCTAACCCCAATCTAGAAAATCAACTATTTATACCCTGAACTTGACCTTATGATTATTCAACTAGTTTTATCAGCTTCTAAACTGATTATTAGATTAGACTGGATTAATTTTACGAATAGCGGCCCTCAAAATTTCTACCAGGCACTCAAGATATGGCTGTGTTGTTTCATGGGTTATAATGTTATGAACTTTATCGAAGGAGCGCTAAAATTGCTCGCTGACGAGCAAAATGACAAAACCTTGAGGGACTGAAGAGCAACCTGTGTAGATACGGGAATACTTCAAACAGCTAGAAAAAATTGCTTGCTTTTCGCCCCTGTGTGGAGTAAAATTACTTAAACCAACAAAGAATTAGCCATTGCAGTTAGGGCCAAATGAATTTGTAAAATTCAGATTCAGACGTCTTATTATCAGAAATTCAAGTGTCGAACTGGATTAATTTTTATGTTCAAAAAATCTGTAGGAGTTACCAAAACATTAGCTCAATTTTTCAGGTAATGATAACGGCTCTCATTCTGAAGAAGTAAGTCTGAACAACTATCACAGGCCCTTTGAACTAACATAAAGAACTTACAAAAGTTGAATAGCTTAAAAATGAGGTCAACTTTTACTTCGTGTTGGTTGCTATCCTGCCGATTTTTCCGTTATTTAGATATTTCCTAGCGTTCTAACAAAGTAGGTTCTCTCTACGATATGTTGAGTGATATGCTGATGGCGAGATTTTCAGTGCTATATAATATGATTCCATTCGAAGTTCTTCAGTTGCGAGCATTCGCTTGGCGTGCACACATAGGAAGTTTTGTGCACAGGATACATTGCTCTGAAAACCTAACCAGACGCTTTTATTTTGTTTCCACTCATATGATTATGGTTGAATTAGCCTTCAAGCGTCATGACAATCTTTTTTAAGTAGACGTGACACAGCCGTAGGAAGACACGCTTGCCGTATTCGTTTTAGTCCGTCATATGTTTCACCATAATAGACCACGATCTTCATATGTAGTCGCCCATACTTTGAACGCCCTGCCGGGCCTTGTGTTATCTCATGTCACATTTCCTCATATATGGTTTGCGAAACATGTTCCACTGATTTCTGCCATGGCTGAACTCCCGTATATCACACCCAAAATTGTTAAGTGGCTGAACGCTGGAGTAAGGCATAGAATGCAACTGAATGCAAGCGCTCCCTGCTCCCATGATGCACCGCTTAGTATCCGTCCGCCCCTGATTTTATTAGCATACCCATAATGGTGCAAAAGTGGACCGCACCGCGAAATATTTTACTCTACCAAGTCACATTAGTCTGAATTTAATGAGACTGGAGCGTGTTGTGAGCAGCAAGTTGGTGGGGGATACGCGCAGTGTGCTGTCGAATTGTTTGGCTTTCCCCACTCCATTTGATGTGCTTCATGATTGCCCATAATGTATGCTTTGAAGCAGCTCTCCCTTGGTCCCTTGTTTTCTGCCCTTTGGACTCATACCTTCTACAGGCTGTTCCATATTTGCCTCTACACAAATTGACGTGTCACTAACTACCCTGTTTAGGATTCTACTAAGTTGATGGGACAGGTTTGTCCGAAAACAGGAATCACATTCCTACTGCCTAGCACCTCACTATAACACGGAAGCTTGACCGGTGGTATAGCCTCTGCTCCAAAACTGCGTAATCAGTATTGCGTTGTCAGTCCGTTAATATTATCCATATTACTTCGAGGCCAGTTTCCAAAATAAACCAAACCCCGATCAAGTTTAATCGTTGCCGCACTGTTAAATGAACCGCTTCGGCTAACTCGTTGTACAGATAGGTTACAAAACCGGTTTTTATATCAAAATCGTGAGTATATTTACCATGTTTCAACATGTGGCTAATTTATAATATATCTTCCGACAAGTCTACGGATAATCATAATAATTTAATCACTTCTCTTTTGTTCCGTTGGAGAAAAATTTTTTATCGATACGGAATATATTAACCCTAAAACCATGGGCGAAAATTGGTTCATTCTACCCCAGCTCCCTTTTCTTGGAGCAATCAGGTACGAGCGTCATCTGCGACTTCTATTTTTAGGACACAGTAACGTTGCTTTCGTTATTAACGTTAGGCGCCAAATACTGTAGTTAGGCCTAGCCGTGTTCATTGTATCATTTTTGTCACATTGTCTTCCAGATGATGATTCGTTGTGAAACCATATTATGCGTGCTCCATCGTATGAGTAGGTTAGCTACAATCCAAATTTTAGTAGTAAACTTCATCCACGGAGCCGTTTCCAAAACCTAGGAGTTTAATTTTTTGACCAACCACGAACCAAATGAGGAAGTATTGGTGTAACCACGGCTTCCGAAGGTTCTAAACCGTGTTGGTTGTATGTAGACAGACGCAATGCTGGGGTGAACATTCCACGCCATCGACCGACGTGACGTCATCAGTGCGCCGCGAGTGGAAGTGCTAGTCTGATGCGCGCGTGTGGACTAATACATAGTCTCGATGCCCAGGTCAACCTTGGTTGGTGATTGGTTGTTTAAGCAAATAGTTTTGTTGGCCCATTGGCCAACCTGCGCTCTGATTTGTGAATGATCCGATGGTCTTGAGACTACACCTCTTCTGTCCCTGCACCGTGACATCCGTTCGTCTGCCTACACAGTGAGCCGCGTTCCCCGCAGTGGGTATTCGATCGGTGGTTGGGGATAAAAATAGTCATTTGCCGTGAAGATTACTAAGTTGGATGCTTCATGGTCCGTTGGTAATTAGGGTGAGGGAGAAGGTTGTCGGTCATTGTATGACCGCTTACAGTGAGGATAGCCACGAGCCTTTGCAGCGGCTCCAAAATTAGGAACTCACAGTTACCTCTGCATGGAAAAATATTCTCTTCTTAGAGGACCAGAAAACCTTATTGATAGTTGGGAGTGGTGTGGTGCAGGTGGCCCATTTTTTGTGCATTTTTATACCGAAGCTAAATTTGACAGCTGTTTCGCGGTCCAAAAAATGTCAGATCTAATTGGAGCAAGTTAAAAAAATCTTTTCTCAGTGTTCTGGACGGATTCAATCTAGTTCTCCACTACTTACATTAAATATTTTTAGATTTTCCACATTTGTTACAAACTGGCTACCGATTGTTCTCCAAGCGTTGTCACCAACTCATGTAGACAAGTAACGTCAGAGAACAATACAAAAGACGCTGCCTTTTGAGGGACATACAGCCTCAGCCTCCTGCTTGGATGGTTAACTAGGTCAATGTGTTCTTCCGAACAAGACAAGACAGTATTTGGCCTCCACTGCCCCGAGTGTAGCCGCCCGAGTTGAAGAGATTTGGAGCACATATCCAAAAACTCAAATAAAATGATGGTATGTCTGTTGGGTGGAGATACGGAAGGTTGAAGCTGTGCCACTGCGTTACACCCAACATTCATTGACTGGAGCGGGCAGGGCGAATAAAGAGGCTCTACATTCTGGTGTAATCAGATTCACGGCTTCACGGATTGATACACAGGATCGAGGCTATTGCCCAAGATTCCCGGGTCGCTTTTGTTCTTGTCGGTCAGTGGCTGTTGTCCATCTGAAAGGCACAAGTGGAAAAAGGGGTGTAGCACTGCTCTTTATGTTCTCAGCGCGGGGCGGTATGCTTGCCAGCGCGCGGGTTCGCATAAATAAATGTCTAATGATGCTTTAAACTGGGTTCTAAAAGGAGCGTGAACAACCGTCGGGGGAAGGTCATTCTACGCACCTACTACCCGAAATGAGAAAAATTTTGTCTAATGAACGTGTGTGCTCTGAGATTGGAGGGTTTCTTACTATGTCCCCGCCGTGTGTTTGCTGGTTCAACGGTAAAAATCTGTTTGTCAAGCTTTGTTCAAACAGGGCATAGGTAAGAATTAGGTCCTCTCGAAGGCGACGATACTCCAGAGGAGAGAGATCAAGCATCGCGAGACGCGTTTCATAGTCGACGGATTTGAGGCCGCAACCATTCTCGTGGCGGCCCGCTGGACATGCTCAATGAGGGTGACGTCTTTCATGCGGCCTGAGTAGGCAACTTGGTTGGCGTATTACAGGAGCGGTCTGACGTGGGCCCCATAGAGTGTTTGGAAGTCCATGCGAGTAAAACGGGAGAACGTGCGTCGGATCATCCGTAAAATCAGAGTATCCGAACTCCGCTAAGCAACTGATGGTTGGATAAAGATCTTGCCGTCCAGACATTTTGAAATGGAATTACATGTGGCTAACGCATTTGCACTGTATGTGAAGCGTATGAGCCGTCGGATTTAAAACGGAGAGGTAAGAGACCTATCACCTGTCTTCAATGATAGTGTACTATGTTCATGGAGCAGACTTAGTTGCCCAGACTACAGTTGGTCAATAAGACATCCAGCGCATCTTCCGAGCCGGCACTCTGTTAGTGCCTTGCTCGTACATTACCTTCATGAGTCAAAAAGCACTGCGGAGTATCGCAGGTCTTAGCATCTGACGGACAACGATATCTAAAACCGGCGCCATTAGAGAATTGATTCGCCAGCTCGCACAGCCCGGCACATAAATGATAGCTCCGTCGTAAATACAAGTAACTGGTTGACAGCTTCTCAAGAAATGAAGCATGGGGGTACGGTCCTAATGTCTGTTGATGTGAGTCGTAGAGGGAGTGGGTAATTTTGTGGCGAGCTCAAATGTCTTAGTAAGAACCCGCATTTTAAAGGGGTGGGATCTTGGATAGGTATTCTTACAAGGGGAATATGAATGGGCACTTGTGACAGGAGTCAATTCGAACCATTGGCGCAGTTGGGTGATGGAATACACTTGAAAGAAGCTGAGCATATGTAGAGCGCGAAAACCGAGACGCCCGCTGAGTCAACGTGGAAAGCTTGGTGGGCGGTGTATCGCCCAATACTTTCGCACTTGAAACATCATTTGGCTTCTGCCCCATTTGTAACTTTGTTCCACTTTTGTGCTTGGTGATCGCGTGTGAACTGGCGTTTGGTTGTCCCTACCACTTCACTCATTTGATCTTGAGGTCATCCAGCCGTTTCGGTGCGGACTTTATGCACTTGTGACTTCCGTCCGTGGAAGCCTGTTTGCTCATTTGGTCCTTACTTTTGTCGTCCAAGTGAACCACTCGTTGCGGACGGTTATCTATTTTCGAGGTTTGCAAATTTTGATAATTGATGCCTCACGTCAATGGTACTACATGGACTTTTTCGTTTGCCTTCCCAGAGGCCCTAGTATTAGGCGCCACTCCAGAATACCATTCGCGTTACATATCGGCTTTGCAGTCTGGTGGGCCGTTCCTTAAGGAGCCACAAGTCTACAATTAAACCTTTATGTCACATCATTTTGGAAGGCTTATGGTGAAACACTATTGGGAAGAACAAAAATGGCGCGGTCTCTGTCTAAGCGGCCCTGAGGCAAGTGCCGTATATCTCAAGGAAATCAGACGGAAATGGTACAAAGCTAGCGTTCACTAACGGCACGTAAAGTGTGTTTCGTAGCCTGACTGTCAATGTAGTCCAGTGGAACATTGTTTGCTTTGAGCAGGAGAATAGTTTAGCAGCCACAGCTTTACCAATAAAAGTGGACACAGAAAAAACGAATTGTGAAATATTAAGTGCTGACAAAAAATATAGGCGCGAAAAATGAGTTACAAGTTGGTTAACGTCCTGTCTCTCAGAGGGCTTAGCGAATTTGTGGGTAACTTTGATGTTCCTGTGACTTAGCTTTCTTGCACCAAAGCGTTTTCAAGGACTTTGTGTAGGATGATTGATGGTAAAAATACGGAGCATATCGTTGCATAGTGGCACGCTGGTCCTTTGGAAAATCAGTAAGATTTTGTAAGTGTACGTTCTGCTAGTGCAACGAGTCTCAAGTCCACGCAAAACTGAAATGCTGCCCATCACACTAGAAAAGAGTTGGCTCATGATGATGGGAAAATTTCGTGCGCAAAGGTTGCCAATTTCGAGTGCGACTGCATATACAAACGGTTGGAACTTCAGGACGGGGTCAGTGGCGTGGCACAAAATGAACGGCGAAAAAGCCAGTAGTAGCAAGATAACTATGAACCGACCAGTCTGAACAAAAGAGTTCGCGACGAGGAAGTGAACGATAAATAGTCAAAAAGCGACACGTGTTCGCATAAAACAATGGCAAACGCAACTAGGGACGCGCAAACCATTACAAGATTCACGGGTAAAAGAGGGGTAAGATAAGCAGCCCTCCTAATGTCAGCTAGTATTTTAGAGAGCGGTGTCGGTTAGCAGTTTACCAAAGTTCTCGATAGATGAGGAACCCAGCTGTGCTTGTTAGATGATTAGAACAACTAACCTGATAATGGACCAACGAGATCCGAGCTTCATAAAAACTCATGGCACCAAGAAATGTTGAACTACTAAGTGATACGATGTACAGTATATTTTAAAGTGCTTTAAAAAATGAGATGTTATCATTAGACTTATTACAATTCAGCACTCAGTCATCCTTTGATTGTTTGACTTTTGAGATCCATTTAGCCATTAGTCTGCAGATGATTGGATGCAGTGCTTATCTGTTCTGCCCAAATGCTGCATGCAACTTTTAATTTGCCTCCCTCCAAAAATCGCAATTGATAATTGGGATCTTTTTTGATACAACTACTTAACCACAATATGATGCGTGACTACTCCGTTGATCGTCTCGTCAGCCGATCTGGCAAGGCTTACACAATGGGTGCCTCGACATTATTAAAACGTGATGATTGCCACTAGCTCTCAACCCTTAAGTCTTATGACTTAAACAAAACCGGCATCCTCTCATCTTTGATACTGCAATAAGTTTCATGGAGGAAGTTTTTCCTTTTGTATACAATTTTATCAGTTGGAAGCGCTTAAGGACGCAACATAATCCACTTCCTTACTTCTAACCTCTGAACAGTCAGCCCTATGCGAGAATAAGTCGTATGATTCGGTGCATCGTACATGTACCATCTTGTGGCATCAGACGATCAGCTTGTCTCAGTTTATCACGAAAATATGACTTCTAAAGATTTTAATTTCAATGAAACATGCTAGCTACGCACGTACTCTGGTTATCAGAGTGCTCAACGAACGCCTCCAGTTTCCTGTCTCCCTCCACGTCCTTTATAAATCTCCCGTCCAACAAAGCGGCTGCAGTCTTCCGTAATAATGGATCCTTTTGCTGTGCTCGCATTAATCTCTGGGATCCGATTCGACAACCAAATTATTTAAATTGATCATGGTTTGCACCCGCTGTCTTTGAAAGCGAACCAATCAAGCCATTCTCATTTCCGGGAACGTGATGGATGTTGAAGTGAGCGACGCACGGACTTTGCGTAATGATCTCTATTAGACCCAATCCACTCAGGGAGTTCGTAGCTGGTCGAAGAGCGCATTCATTATCCGGGCAAATGTGATCTACACTTGTCCAAGACAAACAAGATCGCCGAATATAATATCTCAGCCGTTGAATGCTCTCAATCAGCTTCTACCAAGGCCGTGACTAGCACATGCAGTTACCCAATCCGTGTGCCTTTAGTCTGCAACAGCGTCCCGGCCAATAACGTCCGATGCGACAATGAACATCTCCCCGGTCTGGGTTAAGTTGGATGCTAGTGACTTATTTGGTAACAGCACCGTGACACGTCTGAAAGCCTTTTGGGCCTTGCTTGCTCATCCATACGTTGTGTCTTAACGGAGGCTCCCAGAGAGGATAGTATCCGCGGTCAGAATCATTGATTAACCGACTTTAATATGCTGCTCATTGGAGAAATTGTTTAAAGGAACGCTATGAATTAGGGATTGGACAATCCTGGATGTTTTTAGTTTTTTTTTCACAGCTAGCTAACCTACTGTTGACCCACGATATGCCCGGACAATCTCACCGAAGTTTGAGCGAGCTGCCTCTTGGATCCATTTATTCGTATACCAGCCTCTCAAATACACTTCAACACGGCTTCCACGTGAAGGCGTATCCTGTTTCCGAACCAGTATATACCGATATATTGTTTTCGTACACTGCAACAGTTTTGTTCCCTTCGTTAAACGAGGCGACAGGCTTCCGAACGTAAATGATGCTCTCGATAGAACAAATAACATCCATCTAAATTGATATCAACTATCCGAACCGTGAACGCCATTTTCTGCTGGTCCTATGACAGGCTAGCCAGTTACTAGAATGCGAGGCCAACAACTTGAAATGTCGGCATTGCTGCAGCGAACCGAAAACCCCCTCTGCCGAACGGTCAGTTACAACTCGATTTAAGGTTAATTCATTCATACGCCAGAAATCAACGTAAAATTGGTATTTACCATTCTTTTTCCTTGCACACACCACCGAGGAGTTGTAAACACTGTTGGTTTTCTGGAACAAGCTAATTTTATGCATCTATTGAGACTGTCACTATGCCTGCTGCCGCGGATGGAGTGGTAATTGACAGGGGGTCTTAAGGTCGAGAGAGTTCGTAGAATGGAAATTAGTGTTCCATCAACGGGCAGGAGCAAAATGGATTCTCACTGTCAATGAACAGTTTGGAGCAACCCCGGACTACGGAGCTTGCTAATGGAAAATAACAAAAGGAAGGCTTTCGGAGACACAGTTCGCTCACTTCAGTGCTGGGATAACCTTCAAGTTTTACTGAGTCATACTTTGTCATCAGTTTTCCCTGATTTGGTTTCACCACAGATTCAGTATTCTTAGAACCTTTTGATCCCCAAATTGCCTGTTTTACTTGTTGGCTGATCGGGAAACTGTGTTGCAATACTCCGTTTACTGGCGGCAACGAATTCAATGATTGTCAATATCTGACCGGTACACTGATTGCCAGCCCTCGCGGTTAACATTTGTCTTCTTGCCCCTCTGCCTTGATTACAGACCTGCCTTTCTATCAGTGAGACAAAACTACTCCCGTCCTGCCCCAGTTTCAGCCTGTTTGTTTCACTGTGCTAACCATTACTCTTTCGAATGCAATGACGAGCAATCCAGAGCGTTATTACATACCAGTGACCGGCTACGGTGACACTGGTTCTGCAAAGGGCCAAGAATTCCACAGTTATAACGTCCGCTCGTTTGAATGTGGCTTGCGTCTTGATTGCGAAAAGGCATCTACTTTGTTGGTTATCTTTGGTCCGCAACATTTCCCACGGTGAATCCCGTGACTATGGTGTTGCCAGTGTTACATCGGTCGTTTCCAGCATAACGGATGCTCCATGATCATTTGGCTATAAGCCTTCAACAAACTGATCAGACAACAAATACTGCCATGTTTCTTCTTCCTGTTCGGACAACCCACAATTCAACCACCTCTGCAGGCTGGAAGATAAGACGGTTGGGTAGAATCCTGATCCTATTTTGGTTGCTTTGAACTGTCTGACGGGGCCCTGGTCCGCCAGGGTGTCCAGGTCCGTTACAAGTGTTTCAGTAGCGGTGGTCTAGTCCATCTTATCGAGATTAAATCTTTCCGTATTCGGGGCCACCTTGGCCCGGCCCTGTAGGAGGATCCTCTGTGCCGCCGAATTGCCCATATCGGTCACAAGTCCAGTCACCCCAAGCACCTCGCCGAGGATATACGGATATCCGCATTTTCGAGAGTTGTGACCGCGAGGTCTTGCTTAGAATCCTGGTCACGGTACCACATTAAGGAAAATGCGCGCTTAAATGTGGAATTTCTTCACTGACAAGCTCAAACTAAACCATGCATTTTGACGCGAGGGTGAATAAACGTCAGTAGCACGGGTTTTTGATAGATGGGTGGACTCGAGCATCAGCCTGAACTAACCCGGACCTTCTTTGAATATGAGCGAATGATGAACAACTTCTGTTGAATGTTTTTCCTTGTTCTGTGGAAAATTGTGGAGTTATCGCTATGCTAAGCAGTTTTCGACACGTAATATCAGACCACGTGACAGCTCCCCGGTGCCGACCGCGAACCACATAGCATCTGACGCTATTTGAAATGGGTTTTTTTCTGTAAAAATGCCTTGAATGCTTACGGGATATTATCAGGCGTTTTTCCATAAAACTTGATCTCAGGTAATGGGCCTCAGGTGATTTTATACCACGTTTAGTGTTCTTATTTCATGTGACACTTAAAGTACTACCTTATTTGGCATTCTCGGAATCTCAGAGGACAAATGTTCTCGCGTTACGAAGATGAAGGCTACAGCATCTGCCCGTTCGGGTAAAAGATACGAGCAACAAAATAAAATACCGCATATTTTGCATCAATGTGTGTTGTAGTCCACAGCGACTTTCGCAACTCAGCATAACTACGTGACTACCTAGAGCATTCGTCCATTTTAAGCTCATGAAAGTTTCCGGCCAGATAAAATATGTACTTTCATTTCGAGACATTTCGAGTTTTGGAATAAAGCTCGCCCAAATAGAGCGCCTATTTAAAGAAATCGCGTAGAGTGTTACGAAAATATACAATTTTACTCTCAAAGTGGATACCTTAAAAACATCTCTTCATTTCTTCAGTTACCTTTCGGCATGCATGTCAGCAAACCTGATTAGACACCACAATGTAAGAATGACGGCCTGAAAGGCACAGGACTTTTCATAAATCAGCCCACTACTGTATAAACTTCCATTGGAAGAAATTCTTATGAAGCACTATGCCGACAAAGTTCATAACAAACTTTCTCTTATGGTTCGCTAGTGAACATCCAATGACTGAAAACACAAGGCTTGTCTTCAGGAACGAATAGGTTTGCAACAGGCCTAACCACTATGTCTGAAAAACTTAGTCCCTGAATTCGACTTTAATCCCCCTCCTGTGCAATGCTACGAGGGTTCGTAAGTTGGGCTGTAAAGTCGCACGGAAAAGCAGACTGAATTTCTAACTTGGCTAGTTTTGGCAAGCAGCTGTCCTGGTGGAAGGTGAGATCGGGGACCGCGTTCTTCCCAGGCAATGCAAAGAAGAAATCTGACCAGGCATTCTGGGGTGTTGGCGTTTGATACCTTCGAGTGCGCAAAATCGTGAGTAGGAATCCGTCTCAAAAAGTGAAAGACGAGAACATGCATGAAAGGTCCCTGTAGAGAAATCCTCCCACCAGATAATTTGGGCTCTCCAGCAATATTCTGATGTTTTTATTTCCAAAAACTCTGAACGAGTTCATGCATTATTCCAAAATACTGCATGCAATACAGGCCAGTTGGATCATGTAGCAGAGCGCCTCCATGAACAGCAAGCTACTGTACATGTGCTTTTGAATATGCTGTTCGACGTGGTGAACGACCAAATCGGTTAAAAAAATGCTGAGTAGGAAAGATGTTGTTAGAGGAAAATGCGATAGTTATGTTAATTGTATGGTATTTTGAGAACAGTTTGTCATGTGAGCTATGCGCGAAACAAGTGGATCATTTGTGTTTCAGGCAAAATCCGATTGGGTGGCAATGCAGCAGACAGTCAGCCAATCGTTGAACTGAAAAAATATATATGCAGCCAATGAAGTTGGTCTGCTTTGTTCGAGGAAGACAAGAACAAAAGATTTTCCGAGTACTTACCTAGGTAAGCCAAAATTAAATGTACTCGAACTCGAGGTGAAAATTAAAAAATCAGCTGTTAGTTTGAATGTAGACCAGTTCGCACAGGGCAAATAGCATTTGACTGGGTGCGAACGGAAAATACCGTCACTAAAACTATGGTGTACCTGAAGCGGTGACTTTTACAAGTAGCTGGTCTAGTCCGACTGACCTTCGCAGTGATGTGTTGTTGAAAGCTGGTTGTTAAACTGAGAGCATTTTGGGGTCATGGCGCACCGCCACTTCACATGCAAATAGGATGCCACCAAAAAACCATCGTCACAGTGTTTAATGGCACAGAGTTTATAATATATGAGACAGGTAGTACACGACCTCCTGCATACATTCCACCTCGTTGAATATCTGAACCACGCTCACTTGACGTATCACAGTTGACGAAGTGGTTTACACAAAACCGCTCCTCTTCGAAGCTGCGTCCACCTGATAAGATTCTGCGGAAGGATATGAATTTCCCCCACTTCTTCTACATCCCAGCCTGTATCGGTGCCATCCAACAGGACAACGGCTGGATTCCTCAGCCGGTTACCGCATCGGCTAGCTCCCCATTTTTCTATGGTTCAAGTCCCCTCGCTTCGTGGCTTTAATTCTGCTGGTCGAATGACGCTTATTTTTGCCACTACGGATGGTCGACATGAAGCTTTCTGGAAATAATCATCGGGAAGAGAGCCATCAACACTGGTTTAGTCCTTGCCTTTTTGCACCACAGTAGTATCACATAGGTAGCCCATGACAGTCCCCGGTTCTTAATCATTCGGCACAAATGTTTGCTGCATTACCACAGGTTCAGCTCCTCCCTATTATTGGATTCCATGCCATCTTAGAGCTACTGCATCTACCAGGTCCCACAATTTCAGCTTATTCTTCTATTCCCCCAAGTTTCAGTCTTGTGCAGTGGGCGCCTTGTTTGATCGCTAGCCTCCCAGCCTAATCGGTGATTACTTACCGCACACATCACCTACTGAACCTTACTAAACTGCGAATGTGAATCGGTCCGATTATTTACGATGATAATGTTCACGCTCAGCTGGTTTGCGGCATTCCGTTAAGAATTCTCTTGAAAGAAGCATAGCAGACCAGATTCGTGGGCGTCTAGCAATGCGCAAAGGAGGATCAATCATAGAAGAATGGGCATTGCCAGCACAGCTGTAGGAATCCATCGTGTATGATAAAACGGTTCAGTACCGCACATTCGGAAAATGGGCAAGCGAGTTGGAGGGGAGGACACCCGTTGGTGGTTACAGAGATCAGTACCATATAGTGTGGAAAGATGAGTGGGTATCTGATAACAAGTACTGTACCGGGAGAAGCATAAAATCTCTACAAGTTGGGTAAGTCCAGAGGATTTGGCAATCCCAAGCATGACGTACAATATATTGAGAAACGTGTGAGGTACGTGATCGAGTTGCATGTGGGGAAGTTTAATTGATCTTAGCATGATACAGCTAAAGACTATGAAGTAGAGCTCAGGCTATGCAGAACGGCTGCTTCAGTGGAATTACACCACATCCCTCCTGTAAGTCTCCCTTAGTTTACATGTAAAAAGTCATTTTTTGAACTTATTACTTCCCAGTTTATATTCTACAAATAGGGTTAAGATAGAGGTGAAGAAATTGAACAGCGGTTTTTACCCAACTTTCTGCACATGAAGACCATCTTTAGAACTCCGAAACTGGGGTAATGGCCCACGTTAACCTGAGTTTCGTGAGTGGCGCCTGAGTGCCAATCATTATTATCGAACTCGTGCTACCAGATCTTTCAATCTGTGGGGGGAAAGTTGGATCAAATATGCGGTACAATCAGGCTTAGCAAACACAAAGCAGGCAACCCAGGTTTAAAACAGGACAAGGGAGCCACACTAGATACACCAGGCATCAAGTTCGTGGAAAAAGAATAATCATAATACATCTGAGTGCCTCAATGACAGAAAACCCGTGCTACGTATACTTAAAACAGCTCGGCGGGCTTGTAACACCACGTTCCCATGTGAATTTTGAGGTGGAAGAAAGCAGTTAGGGATCCTTTTTATTGACTTTCATACATGCGAACAGCTGTAATTATGCGCTGGGATTCACTGAACGGGCAGAATCTAATCCGCTTCATAGAATTTGGAGGAGCGAGAGGACGGTATGCCTCCGGACACAGAAGTTGACCTAGAAAATTGTCACACCGAGCAGTTAAATTAAAGGGTCTTATGTGGCCTATGACATGAATTCAGTGGAGGGCAGGGGAGCGGCAAACCTAAGGAATCCAAAATTGCTTAAATCCCTGCTGGTAAAGCGGATTGAGGGTAGATGCGTATCAACTAGGGTGACAGCTGAAGCACAGTCCATGACCACGGAACGCGCTGGTGCTTGAGACTTCTTGCCTAATGACACTCCATACCTATTTTCCTCACCAAAGAACTTCCACAGGTTCAAACATGTACTTCGAGGGCTCATTTTTGCTACTATATCCCCCGTTCACTCCTGACGCTATAACCGGACCCATTCTTTTGATATCCCTCGGGAAATCTTAGGATGTCCGATATAAGCTTCAAACTGTCTCTACACAGACATTTCACCAGCCCATCCACCTTGTGGCTTCAGTCTCACAGTGTGCGTCACGGATTCACGGCTTCACGGATTGATACACAGGATCGAGGCTATTGCCCAAGATTCCCGGGTCGCTTTTGTTCTTGTCGGTCAGTGGCTGTTGTCCATCTGAAAGGCACAAGTGGAAAAAGGGGTGTAGCACTGCTCTTTATGTTCTCAGCGCGGGGCGGTATGCTTGCCAGCGCGCGGGTTCGCATAAATAAATGTCTAATGATGCTTTAAACTGGGTTCTAAAAGGAGCGTGAACAACCGTTGGGGGAAGGTCATTCTACGCACCTACTACCCGAAATGAGAAAAATTTTGTCTAATGAACGTGTGTGCTCTGAGATTGGAGGGTTTCTTACTATGTCCCCGCCGTGTGTTTGCTGGTTCAACGGTAAAAATCTGTTTGTCAAGCTTTGTTCAAACAGGGCATAGGTAAGAATTAGGTCCTCTCGAAGGCGACGATACTCCAGAGGAGAGAGATCAAGCACCGCGAGACGCGTTTTATAGTCGACGGATTTGAGGCCGCAACCATTCTCGTGGCGGCCCGCTGGACATGCTCAATGAGGGTGACGTCTTTCATGCGTCCTGAGTAGGCAACTTGGTTGGCGTATTACAGGAGCGGTCTGACGTGGGCCCCATAGAGTGTTTGGAAGTCCATGCGAGTAATACGGGAGAAGGTGAGTCGGATCATCCTTAAACTGGTGAATGCCTTTTGGGCCGATTTATCATGGTGCAGTGAGAAGGACAAGTTTGAGGAGACCCAGATACCCAAAGCTTTTTTGGCATCTATCCTCGTGATGTTTTCTAGTCCTTTTTCACCTTGCATAACAACGTTATTCGCTAAGTTTCCTCCAAACGAAATATGGACGCAATTTTCCTCATTCAGAGGAAAGTGCCTCTCCAACGACCACTGCTTGGCAGCGTTTACATCCATTTGGAGGGCAATGGCATTGGAACTCCAGGATTTCAAGTCGTCCGCAAAAAGTAGACGTGGACTTGAAAGAACATCTGTGAGGTCGTTGACGTAGATCAGAAACAGGAGTGGTCCCAGGACGGAGCCTTGAGGAACTCCAATGGAGACCGGCGCTGGAGAAGAGTAGGTCGAGCTGTAGGTCGACCTGTAGGTCGATCTGTCCGATAGGAACGCCTTGATCCATCGAAGGGTTTTCCTTTGAATCTCGTACGACTCGAGTTTGTCGAGCAGCGGGACGTGTGGGACCTTGTCAAATGCATTTGAGAAGTCGAAAAATATGACATCCGATATGACTCCTTCGTCCTAGGCTTGGGGTAAGTTGTCCGTAAACACGAGCATGTTTGTCACGCAAGAACGGTTTGAGAAAAATCCGTGTTGAGCTGGAGATATCAGACTGCTGGAGGTAAGGTGATCTAAGATAGCTCGCTTCTCAATGCGTTCCATCAACTTGCACGGTACGCTAATGAGGCTTATAGGCCTATAGCTGCCAGGCGATAGTCGGTCAACAGTTTTGTATATTGGCGTGACAATCGCTTCCTTCCAAGCAGGGGGAAGGCGGCCTTCGTCAAGCGACTGACGAAACACCAAGTG
>NW_008751785.1:755277-761253 GCF_000715545.1 Opisthorchis viverrini
AGACATCTGGTGTGAGCCAGGTCTCTGTGAGTGCGATTATGAACGGTTGTTATAGGCAAGCTGACTGTTTAACATCGCCGAGTTGGTTAAAAAGGCTGATCCAGTTTGTGGACAAGCATTTCAACACCGTCTCTGCTGCCTCCGAGGGTGAGGAGCCGAATGTTGAGTGACCAGGGTGGTCAGCAGACTTAATAGTTGTGCGTTGGGTTCGAGTCCAAGGCTCCGAAGGGGCCTCTGGGACGACGTCGTCTGCTTCCTGTATTCGTGGTTTTTGAGGGTGCTTTTCCCTTGCGAGGTCTTTTTCGTTCCGTGGGAGCCCGGTTTGCTCGGGCACTTTGGCTTTGGGGGACAAAGTCATTTTCCCCGTGGGCGAAAATTTCGACCGTTGCTGTTTGTAGCTTTTTCAGCACACCAATTTTGTCGACCAGATTTTTCTGTTGATCGAAGAGTTGCGGCAAGCTCTCCCTTCCTGGATTCTTGGGTGTTTTGGCGCCGTTTGGCCGGGAAAGTGTCTCTGGGTGGCCCTAGGCGCTGGGTGGCGGCACCAAAACGAGCCAAGAGGCTCGTTTTTGCGGAGGACTGCGCCTTGAAGCCAGCTAGCTATTTTCTAATCTGGCAATTTTTATGTGGCCTGTTTGGCTGCAATCGCTCTTCTTTCGTGTTTGTGTAGACACCCGATCCGACAGCGATCAGCGTGGCCAACTGGATGTACGAGGGATTCTACGGATGGCTGTAGACATGTTTTTGGCTTGGGTTGTCGAGGTCCTGGGCGACGGTTGTATCCACAAGCAGATAGGCTGTTTTTGACGGAGTGGAGCTGAAGATTGGCTTCGCTGCTTGTCCCCGCACATCTGACTCAGTACAGTTCAGAGACTGTGGCTTTGTTGAGGAGTGCATGGCTGCAGCTTTTACGGAGATAAGCGTTGATGGCTCCACGTACTTTGGGCGTTGCTTGCATGTGAGGTTTGCCTCCTCCAGAGCATCACTGCTTTTGGTGGGCAAGAGGCCTGTGGTGGTCCAATAAAAACTACTGTCCGGAGATGCGGCTGGTTTCGTCGGCCTCTGCGTCGTTCCATCGTCTTATGCCGATATAAAGTCATGCCAAATTTATCCCGTAATTCGTTGTCCAAGGACAACATGTTCATCTGCGCTTTCGACGATAACCCCACGGACCTATGAAACCTACATTGCCCTGCTCCCTTCACCGTGTCCATAGAATACATCCCAGCGCTTTATTCTTGCACACCCTTGTTTCAAATTGTTTTGACTCGCTCATCAAGTTTGCAATCCCTGGTTTACCGGTCCTTAATCTATTCCATACGGATATTCATAAGCTTATCAGCTTTTCACATGCCACTCTACCTCAACTGAGTTTTGTCCTTCCAATCAACACCCATTTTCTCTTACTCAAACTTGAGTACATACGAATTGTATCCATTACGGATTGCACAACCGTCATGTGCATTGCTGAAACGTGATTCTCTCCCAATACGTGATTCGCCCGACACCCCCCAATTTCCCATCTGGGGTTCTACATCTTCTGTTTTAATCGTCTCGTTGTTGTGTCTGCCTCACATCCCTCGGAACCGAAACGAACGTCTCCCCTACTGATGATTCATTGTTGGCTAACATTCCAGATTATGTCAGGCTTTATGCCCGCCGCCGTTCATTCCCCGACATTCGTGAATTACCCTTACAAACCCTCTCGGTGCGGTTCCATGCATTCAAGCTCCGACTCACCTGAACTAATTGACTGTTGATCATCCTAACCTCCTCAAGATAGGCTTATCTCAACGAAAATCCCCAAAGCGCCCCGCTTGAGGTTTATTGCTTCTCTCAGTCTGTAAGGCGTCTCGCACGTGATCTTAATACCCGGAACGTTACCTCTATCGACGATTACCGTGTCCCACTGCAACGGTCGGCCCGACAGTTCCAAGTAAAAACCCTTGTGTTATCAAGTTCAGCTGGACAAGTACTCAACCTCCATTCGCTCCTTCCGTTTTAGGTAATTTTGTCCTCCCCCATGTCACCTCTGAAGCCTTTGCAATCTCGTTGCGCCACAGAGTGTGGAATGACTATTTTCCCTCTTGCGACACCCAAGGAGGGGCCAACATTCTCTGCGGTTATGTGCGATGGGCGACCTACGCAGCTGCTTCCACGCTGGTATCTAGTGTTTCTAATTGTCGTTCAGCAAGACGTTTATCTGTACTACTACCATTTGTCTATACTGCATATTGCCCCACTTCAACATACCCAATTACGCTTTCCGTGGACACATGCCCAACAGTTCAGGGCCGTGAAGCCCTGGTGACGGTTCTGGGCTTTATTTCAAGTTGGCCGGCCATGTCGTGGCAGTTCTGCCTCCCCAGATCCATTATTCTGGCTCCACACTTCCCGCAGTTTGAAGTTTTTTGTCACGTCCCAGGCAGGAAGCCTTTTGTTTTACACTCACTCGCATGGTTTTGCCCGCCGTTTGTAAATCATAGCAATCAGATCTTGTCATCTGATATGTTTTCCATAGGAGATAAAGAGCCCGTGTATTTTTGGATCCCTACCCATGCCACCTCAGATGTGATGAAATCAACTTCGTTAATGCCCATTGTTTACGTCACCGTCCCTTTTTAAGGAAATTCCCATTAATCACAACTCCCCTCAATCATGCTCTTATTCTGACTATATTACTATGATCATGCCCGACGGTATGCTCCCTATAGTTGTGGGTAAATATCATTATAGTTATTACTGTTGTTATTAGAGTCAATGACTGGTTCTAGCTGGCGGGGCGTGGACAAGTATACAGTATCTATCTAGAGCCCTTGTAATATAGGATCCCCACCCATGCTACCTCAGGTGTAATGAAGTCTGCTTCGTTCTTGACCACTGTTTACATCACTGTCCCTTTCCAAGGAAATTCCCAAGGTAATTCCCAAAGAAATTCCCCATCAGTGATGCTCTTCTTGTGACTGTAATACGATTATCATGCCTGACGGCATGCGACCCACTAGTTAGGAATAAATATAATTATTATCATAAGCTTTTGCGCGGAACACACGACCCCTTCATTTTACTCTTAGTAAGAAACACAAGGTTTAAAATGTCACTAGCAAACAGGTTTTCACCAGGGGGCATTCAGGATAGCGTGACTAGCCACCTATAATTCTTGCCGTGCATCAAAAAGTCCCTGACTCGAGCTTCCATGGGTCATTTTTTTCGCTTTGTTGACGATACTAAAATAGAATGCATATGACCGGTCAGTGACCCTGCTCCTACTTGATCAAACATTTTGTCTAATCTGGATTCTATATGCCCCGTTCCACTAACCCCGGGCATTTTTTGACGGTAGAGCATGCCAAGAACCTCACATAGACTGCAGGTCCCCTGGGACAATTACTTTTATTGGACTCTCCATTCCTGATCTTCCAAAAGTAAAAAACCTAGGCCCTGTTCCTCTTATTCCTTTGGCCCTTCTCAAAATGAATACTACAAAATGGCTAAACTTGTAGCTCTGCGGTTTCACCCTCTGCTCTTACTATAGCAAACCATGTTGGATTACTGATTTTAGGTGGTTAATAAGACCAATGCTGGAAGAAAGCCTTCAATTAACCTCGCGATATTCACAGCGCGGTACGTTCAAAATAGGTCCTGTTTTTGCTTCGTGCAAAGTTGTGAAAGAATTTTTCGCTTTTCAATCTATTCACTCGTACACTCGAGTCATTTTAGAATTTTAACACTCTAACATAACATTCAAGAGATAACCCTTGTTATTTTGCGCTCACTTGCTATTTCGCATCCAGTATCAACCATGAATCGATTTATGCACACTGCCTCCTGCAGCCATCGATAAACTGCAACAGATGTCGGAGAAATAGCTGCCGGTCGAACGTAAAATGCGGTATGCAATGCTACAACTGCAGGGCCTGGTGGCACTTCAAATGCACGGGTTTAAAGAACGATCAGGTACTTTAATTAGCTGACTCTCCTTACCCGTTTATCTATTCCAGCTGCCTCTACATTGAGGGTGCAATGGATATCGCAGCCAAGAAGAGTGCCGCCAAAGACGAAACACAATACCCATTGTTGAGTCAGAAAGACCGATGCGAGTGTTCCGTTTGGATCAGGATACTCGACGCAAAACTGGAGCTTCTTTCTAATGCATGCAAGGATTCAAACACAAAGAATGCAGCAACCTATACTAAAGTTGCCAAAGAACTTTCTTCTCTGGATGAGTACCTTGCGCTATCCATCCCGGGTCCGCTGGCTGCGAGGAAGGTTACACAGCTCTCTGACGCGGAAATAAAGATCGCCACGGCGTCTCTAGTAGATAGGCGCTTAAGGGAGAGCATATTGACAACCTGGGGGTTATTCTCCGGAAAAAGCACGCCAACAAAGCTGGCACATTCGTTCCTAAGTAGCGTCCCCACTAAGCCTGATCACCAATCGCTTCACGTAGAACGTTAAGCCACAAGGGAAGCAAGCGAACACCTGGGCTTCTAGTCACCTTTCCTCCCGATCTGCCTTATACAAGATCTTGGAGAGGGCTGTCACCATTCAAAAGCCTACCCAATGATAAGGCGTCTATCTGAGGATCGCCCTCTAGAGGCGCGAATGCCGGGTCACAGAAAATCAAGGGTAGAAGCGAGAAACAGGCTTTCACGTGACGCCAGATCAGCCGGCCCCAAGCTCACGGCCAAAGAGAGTGTAGTCGTAGCCACTTGTGTTCCTGAAAGCTTGCCGATGAAACTGGCCGCGTTTCCGGACGGCAGTTTCTATTCAACCACCATATGTCCCTCGTCTACCAAGGGCACTGATGCTCTAGAGAAGGCAAGCCTCACGTGGCAGCAGAGCCCAAAGTAAGTAGGGCTTTCAGCGCTTATTTCCTTAACCGACGACATAGGCGCAGCAGTGAACTTCGCAAAAAGTCAGGGATTCTGAACTGGACTGAGTAAGATGTGCGAGGAAAAACAGCGGAGCTCACCGGCAACTCAACCAGATGTGTTTGTCTGGACACTGGGGAATGCTGCGACAACCGATCGACCATTAAGGGTGTGAAACTGCCAGTCTGCAGCTCCACTCCGTCAAAAATGGTCTCTGCTTTTGGACAAAGCCGTCGCCCAGGACCCCGGCAGCCAATGCCACAAAAATAACCACAGCGCACCAAAAAATCCCCCGTACATCCACTAGCCAAGCTGATTTTCGGCAGATCATGTATCCGCACAAACACGAAAGAAAAGCTACTGCAGCTAAACAAGCCACATAAGATTCGCCAGCTTAGAAAACTGATGGCTGGCTTCAAGGTGCAGTCGTCCGGGGAAACGAGCCTCTTGGGAGCGCCAGCAAAAGCATTGCTTCTTGGTGCCGCCACCCAGAGCTCGGGGCTTCACAGAGGCACCTTACCAGTTAAACCGCATAAAAACGTTGAAGAACCCAGTTCCCCTCCGGCCACGTCTCTGGGATCAACTCTTCCGTACCCAATAAATTTTCGCTCAGATTTGGCTAGCCTGGCTTTCCTACTGCAATTTCGACTTGCCTGTTGCACAAGTTCAAATCCGTATACGGAGTTCAGGTCGCCCTATGTATTAGCAACTTGCCCCCATCCAACCTATTCCCCTGCACCTGACATCCCTACAACAGTGCAACCAGTGAGTCTGCTTGCTTTCAGATTAAACCGCATTTTTGAGTCAAAACTTGACATGTGCTCACAATTTGAATCATCCCATTTCCATCTCCACTGCTGCTCGTTGTGACTCCGGCCATTTACCTAACCCCCCAAGGTCACTCATGGCCAGTAATGGTTTTCAGTTTTAGTTCATGCCACCTGACTGTCTTTGATCTAGTCGAACCTCATGCCCATTTTTCCCAAAAAGTCGGGCAATAACCTATTATTGCTATATCATCAGGCGTTCCCCACTGTTTGTGATATTGTCCTCTTTTTGTGCAATCCGTACCCCACAAATCCCTCAGTCATGCTCTATTCTG
>NW_008751785.1:761810-819050 GCF_000715545.1 Opisthorchis viverrini
GTCCTCTCTGACACCACCCCTGCACCCTTTTGCGATGCACTGTGGGTCCAAATCCCGCTGCGCTTGTCCGATTCTCTCCTTCTCGGCGTGGTCTACCGTAGCCCTTCTTGTCCCCCTGAAGATGACCAATTCCTCATACAAACCCTTGAGCAACTCTCCTTCAACTACCACTTCACTCATCTCCTGCTGGTAGGTGACCTCAAAGCTCCAAATGCCTCCTGGATGGAGCTCCAGCACGTCGGATCAAACGGACGTTTTGCAGTGGCGCTGATTGAGGTCGTTCAACAGAGCGCTTGGACCCAACATGTCATTGCACGCATTAGATACCGCGCGGGCCGACTACCATCCCTCCTGGATTTGGTCATCACCAACGAAAGACTTTTCGTTGATTAGGTGACAATAAACGCTGCACGGGGACATGCGGACCACTGCGCCATCGGGCTGGAAATCGCAAACCTCAAACGTGGTTTCGAGACTTCCGCCGTGCAGACTTCTCACGAATGCGCACCTAGGAACAGCTTCAGTGGGAGAATTATATAGGACCATTGTCCAGAAAGTGGGAACAGCTTCAGTGGAAGAATTATATAGGACCATTGTCCAGAAAGTTCACGAGGCGAACGCGATGTTCGTCCCAAAAGAACCATCATGCAGTCAGATAAGCCGCAGGCTGCCTGAAGGAATTCGGTGACTTTAAGGAGAGAGTTCCAAACATTTTTTTCAAAAAATTGACTGAAGGAGACGCGGAAGATCAGCCGGCATTTCCGGAAATGCGTAACCGCTGTAAATCAAAAGTCCACCAATGGGACATACGTGAACAAGCCACCATCCTGGACCTCGCTCGAAAAAAACAGAAATGCACTGTTCACATATGTGAGATATTGCCAGAGAAACGAGCCATCCGCGTTCTTTTGGAGGGATATGAGCGGAGAACCAACTATTACCCCAACAGTGGCATCTGAGGTTTACATAGAACGCAGGTATATATTCAGACCCTGCGTCCTCGTCAAATCCACTCTTGTCAAGGCGGAACTACGAACAGCCTCCAACCGAATTGGTCTGCACGGTGGAGGACATTCGTCAACTCTTGCACAAGATCAACCCATTCTGCGCGTTGAGGCCGGACGAAGTCTATCCAAAGGTCCTGAAGGAAACGTCGTCTACAGTGGCAAATCATTTATACCTGGTGTTTCGTCAGTTCCTTAACGATGACCGTCTTTCCTCTGTTTGAAAGGAAGCAATTGTCTAGCTAATCTACAAAACTGGTGACCGACTATCGCCTGGCAGCTTCAGACCTGTAAGCCTCACTAGCGTGCCGTGCAAGCTGATGGAGCGCATCCTGAGGCGAAGTGTCTTATATCACCTTACCTCCTGCAGCCTGATGTACCCATCTCCCAGACCGTTCTTGCGTGACAAATATCCCCGTGTTCATGGACAGCCTAATCCAAGTCAAGGACGAGAAAACCATATCGACTTTTCAAAAGCATTTGATAGGGTCCCACACGTCCCGCTGCTTCACAGTTTCGAGCCTTACGGGATTCAATGGAAAATTCCACACGGGATCAGGGCGTTCCTATCAGGCAGATCATTCCGGGTGAGAATAGGCCTGGTCTATTCTTCTCCAGCGCCGATCTCCATTGAAGTTCCGCAAGACTCCCTTCTGGGACCACTGCTGCTTCTGATCTACGTCAAAGATTTTCCAGATGTTCTCGCAAGTCTATGTCCACTTTTTGCGGACGACTTGAAATCTTGGAGTTTTCGTTCCAACTGGGTGCAGACGCTGCCAAGCAGTGGTCGTTGAACTGGCACCCTTCTCTAAACGAAGAAAAGTGCGTCCATATTTAATTTGGAAGAGACTCAGCAAATGCCTTTGAGAAAGGACCAGAAAACATCATGAGGATAGATGCCAAAAAGGAATTTAGATATATGGGTCTCCTCAAACTTTTCCTATTCGCCGCACCATGAGAAATCGACCCAAAAGACATTGTCCCTGCAAAACAGTTCAACGGCTAGCCCCAAATGCTCATTACCGCGTCAGCTAGCTCCTGGCTTTATTAAAATAGCACAACCGTTATCTCCCCGGCCTAAGGCTCACTGATCGAATGACACTCAGTACAAATCAGGAGGCGCCAAATTTTCTTCCAATGCCGACCGCTTGTATCACTATCTGAGTGTGCTGCATACTTGATGAGCGAGGGAGAATTGATTATGAATTGTGCTGTGCCCCTTGTACTGTGTAGGCTTTATCTTGGTAAGCGCAGCCAGCCTTTGGTTGCTGAGTCCATTAGGCTATATCTTCACCTGCTTTGGTTCGCATGAGGACGATTCGGCTCTCTTTTATCAATAAAATCCATGTTGCATGATGAGTATCCTTACTATTGGTCTCATCGCATTCTCTTCACTTCCTGTATTAGCTGTTCCAGATGTTCTCCTATGGGTTTATTCAACCGGTAATGAAATGCGGTCAAACTAAACACTTTTTTGAGAAACGAAACGTTTTCTTTATGGAAAAGCATTTCTGGTGCTGGCAACTTCCGACATGCATACACAGCCTGGGCCTGGGGACGATTCCCCGTGATTTCGGATTGCCATTTTTGGTTGTCACCAAAGGCGAGGGGGTAAACTCTAAGTGACTTGAAGGAAAGAATAGTTTGCCACTTCACTTCAAGCTGCAATGAACAAGACGTGGATACCGGCGACAACAGCTCAAGGGCATAAGCCACCGACTCCGTTCAGTTGCATAAAATTTATTGCCAGTATTTTTTGGTTGGGTATCTCCTCGTCTGAGCTGTACATGTTCGCACTAAGGTATGACTTAAGCGATGAAAGACAGCGTGGTCGGATACTGCACTGATAGCATTTGATTGCTGCCCGTTACTGTCAGAAGCTTGGTTGCTGCTCCGAACTGTAGTGCGGTAGCCGAACATCTTAATCCCGTTATTACTGGTAACCTGACCACCTGGCAAAACGAAGGATGTAAGAAAACATTACGGGACATTTTTCTTAGCTCGCACTGAGTTGGCCGCCTGTGATTGTCCTCCATCTCCCGGCATTATCTCGTAATTCTGAGCTCAACGAGGCCGAATTGAAATGTCCCATCGTCCACCAATTTAACGCTCCACGCCAAAAAGATGCCATCCACATGCAAACCTTCCCTGTAGCTAAAGAAGGCCACATTGGCTTCTTACGTCATACACTGTCCAGTCGGCCACCTGAGATCGACAGCTACCGATGCAGTTGTAGTTTGCCATCTACAGTCGATTCAACATGTCTGTTACTTCTTACTGTGTCAAGCGCACTGGGAGAGGATTGTCCCCAAAAATGTGATAGAAGTGATAAAAACTACTAGCGCCCACTTACAAAAGTTAAACAAATTCAACGAAAAATGGAGCTGACCTGTAAAGAAACAAAACCAGGTAACCAAAAGCGCACTGAGTAGACAGCTAACGAAAACCTAGCATCTTGAACAAACAAGATGCATGAAAGTAGATGCAGTCGTTTCACGGACTACCCATCTACAAAATATGTTTGGTCCAATGGCCTGTGGTTTACATTCAGCCACTCGGGACAATCCTTGTGAGGCCTTTTAAAGCATGACGTCGTGCCTAAACCCGTCGGTCACCCTGTTAAGTCACTTGGTAATTGTATAATATACCATTCTAGGAGAGTAGTATCGGTTGTTGACAGGTTGAGGTCCACGCGCTTCCTTGTGAGTCTGTTATCATGGCCCTGAAATGACTGCATTTTGTCATTAGCCATCGCCTCTTGAAATCGCGCCCGTCGTAGGAAGTGACCCACATCTTGAACCAATTATAAATGGTGGGGAATAGCAGTTGCTTGCTCTGCCGTCTCTTAATGATTGTCTGTCGGATTGTGAACTTGTTATCATGAGCGATTGTTTGAATGTGCCATCTATGATTTACAAGACAACAGCGAGATTTCATAGAAGTCAAATGGCCTGCACGGACAGAACTAATCATATGCTTCAAGAAAAGGCAAAAAGACAACTTGAAAAGGCCACAGATCCTCTCGAAAAATTGCGTAACGTTTGTTTATCTAGGGGCGCTAATGGAATAGTTGGTCTCGGTCGGTGAGTTACTTGATATTTAGCAGAATTTGATGTTCACACATATCTGCAGACAATTCCGGATTATCGATGATGACGGAAATAAAAAACTGTGCTTCAAAGAATTCCAGAAAGGTTGTAGAGATTTTGGGGCTGACCTAACAAAGGAAGAGATTGAAGAAATTTTTCACATGATCGACAAAGATGGTAGTGGGAGTATTGATTTCGAGGAATTCCTTCAAGCTCTTCGGGTAATCGTTTTGGATGCCTTTTTATTCCAGCCTGCAATGAGCAAAGCCCGTCAGGAAATCGTTAACAAGGCATTTATGAAACTTGATAAAACAAAAGACGGCGTTATAAAGGTGAGTTACAAATGAGAATGTTCCTGTTTTTATTATTATATGTTTATCCGCGAAAAACTTGTCAAATGGTTCGTAATTTTCGGCTGATGCTAATAATACAAAGTCACGAAAAATCTCCCGCCCTTTCTTTGCTTACGACCTGTATCAGTGCAATAGATGCCTCATTTTCGAACGTACAGTTATGCATCGTCGCTGTGTGGTGCTTAAGGTATCACGGATTTGTGTCAACAGTACCCACAAGACCTGTATGCAGAAACCGTGTAAGCCCCCGAGGATTATACTTAAAAAAGTGGCACCTTAGGCAAAGACGGAGTGCAACTGGGTCAAACACTTGAAAACGCTGTTGCAGGGCAAAAAAAAACAAATTACGGTTACATTTGTTAGTAAAATCCCGCGGAACCTTTTGTGAACTCCTCATAGGTCACAAAAATGAAAAATCGAATGTTTGTGTTAATAGTGATATTCGTAATTTTTTTATGAAATGCACATATGTAGGTCAACCGGTGGTTCTGAAAAAATTGGGTGCATATGGATGAAAGTAGATTAGGCCTGTCACCTATGCACTTCTTTTAGACCGAACCAGATTATGTCTAGGTGGTGAATCTTGAATATTATCATCATCGCACGTCCATCAGTTTTGGCTCGCGCCTCCAGGTCTAGAAGTTACCTAACAAGTCCAAGCCTAGCAACTTTTCCATGGCCCTAACAAGTGCCACTACAACAACGTCAAAGACAAATGGAGCATTGTGGTATCCTACTGAGACTTTCACACCTGGTTTTCATCTTCGAATGCAGTTCGAACCCACCACAGCAAACTTTTGCTCTCCAGAGACTCAATGCGAAAAAGTCATTTCCAAACTATTGTGTCAAGTGAAAGAGTTAACAAAGTGAGGCATTAGGCAGCGATTTATATAACTGAGGTCTCAATTCTTATGTCACTTTCGTGGTCGACCACTGAATTTGTTCCACATATTAAAAATACTTCATGTCAGGTTGTTAGAACATATTTAGGAGTTTCGGCAAAGTCTCCGTGATTCAAAATGACATCTGCCCTCTCAAAACCCGTAAAATCATATGATGTTTTATGCAGTTCTAGCGGCGTGTGCCTATATCTTGAGATCTTTGAAAACAACACATGAATCACACACCTTGTCTTTTCGGCACAATTCACGAAATGCTGTGTTCCATCTAGTGTTCGGAATATGAGCAGGCGCTGATAAGCTGTTGTATTGACTTGAGGTTTGACCTGTGGTTTGACTCCGAGGCCACTTTTCTGTTGAATAAGATATATCCTGAAGGAGTTTACTTTGCTCGCTTGTGTAAATGCTACCGCACACCAAGTCATTAGGAAACATCAAATTTTTTATTCGGCCTGTGAAGCAATTTGCTGATGTAAATGTTGAACAATATAGCTTTTATTACCAATCCTTGCCCACTGGTAGTCATTACTGCCCACTAATCGCAGTTATCTTTCCGTGATTTCGCAAGCAGCCTGCTTTGCGGTAAATCGAGAACAGCGGAAAGGTACTTTCATGGATTGCGGCAAGTAGTATGCAGCGGTGAGATCTGTCTAACGCTTTACCGAAGCCTGTGAGTACTACATTCGTTTGAGGTCCTTCATTAGCTAGCCTTCCTCAGCATCTGTGTGCAAACGCAGAATCGGTTGATTTCCTTGAGTGGCTGTAAACCTCCCGCTGCAGGTGGCTGCTAACCCAACTTTTTAGATAGTTGACGGTAAAATAACTGTTTAAAAGGCTGGTCAGGTCGTGTTTGCCGCCACATCTATCGTCGACTCTTTATTACTCCACCCCGTCGATATGTCTTTAGTAACTGAATGACTGAGGACGGTGGCAAAAGTGAGGCCACAATGAGACATTATCAGTGAAAAAACTCACCAGGTACACCATAGGCGCAGAATCTAATTTATTTCCGTCGTTGCGTGGCTTAATTTATACTCTTTTCCATAGTTAGGTTGTTTTTTATATTTACGTGGACTTTTGCTTGTGACACGCTAGCGCGTATGTTCAAACTATCAGCAACGCTTGTTCCAATTTACCTCCACAATTTGACAATCTTTGGCGTTTAATTGCAGTAACATACCTGCCTTCATGAGTCAGTGGTTTTTGTACGTAACAACCCGTTACGTATGTAACAACTACGTTGCCCCTATAAACTTCACCACCAAATCACTAATTTGCAAAATTATCCCACAATTTGCACACTTCATTGCTGTTCTATCTGATTAACACTTGTTTCGCAACAGTGTCTGATATATAAGGAGAGTTGAAGTCTTCGTATATCCAAGTTGCGCCTCCGACTGAAACGTAACCAGTTTCCAGCTTTGTCTGAGATGATTCCATGCTACAGCAGCATCTTTTTTCCCTTGATGGCTCCAGAGGTGAACGAGTACCAGCAAACATCACCACAGAGAAGTCAGTCTTTTCATAAGATTGGTATGAGTGTCTCCACCCTAGAAAGTTCAATTCAACCTCTAGTGATACATTAGCTTGAAGCGATCCATGGTTACCGATAACTACTGATAGTCCGGCTACTGCGGATCATCCTTAGTCCTGAATTTTGGGTTATGGGAGGATTTCCGCCGTCTTAAAGAGCTCAAGATTGGTTTACCATCAAGCTAAACAAATTCTTTACTACTAGAAAGAACAGGATCTTAACAGTGTTGAGGTTTTTGTAGTCTAGCAGTCTAGTCTGTTTACAAGTTTATAGCCGGTAGTCGTGACCTGTAAAGACCACTTAGGTGGCCTCGGGTGGGTGGTCCCTCTAGCCTTATTTTTGACGCAGATAAATCCTAGCATCTTGCCTTAGAATTTCCTTTGTTTACTAAACTGCTTATAGTTATCCTATTTGCATCTTATCTTGCTGTCGACGTTTGGTTTTCCGATGCAGGTTAGCGAAGAACCAAAATACATTTGGTTGAAGGAAAGATGAGTATTTTATTCTTTGTTGATCTGATGCCTTTGCGCCAAAGATGCTCTTGAGAACGCTACAACACAAAAAAGTTACTTACACATTTTAACCCAGACCGCCTACATGAGGTTGGTGTTCATTAATTCAAGTGTGAGTTTGAATACTGTCTCTCATTTTTGGCGTCCTATGAAATGCTCTTTCTGCAAAAATGTTCAACCGAAAACTGCAAAGCCGATACAATGGCTACAATCACTGGGAAATGTTTTTACCACCTAGCATGAAAACCCGTTTTTAGCATACAGATGACTCACCAGACAAAATTAAATATAATTCGTACGACCTATTGTCGCACTACTCTATCCACCGTCCACTGCATTCCTTGCAGCAGACTGACTCATTCCAAAAATCAAAGACCTTCATCGCCGAGCGACCGCTTAGTATATTTTTTGAATTCACTGAACACTTATGCTGTAACTTGGAGGGATTTCCAACTACTAATCGCTCGTTATCTGAACGAATGCGAGTATCATTATTATTCCTTGCTCTCATGTTGAGGCCTTGGTGTAGAATTATTGAGAAACGTGACAACTGACGTTTTTAGTCTATTCAACTTGGTTGGCATCCATTGAAGGCCGGTGATCATATCCTTGTACGCTAATATTTTTTTCTGTACGATAAAATGATTACCCACAAGGTATTCTTTAGCTAATTTAAAAGAACCACCAATCAACAAATCTCAAGAGCACACCTTGTTAGCAAATTTATCTCATTGACAATAACGTAGTGAACCTAAACCTCAAAGGCTGGAACCCACTGCTTCACTGAAACTAATTTCTGTGCCATTCGTTTCGGCACAATGTATGCACATGCTCGGTGCTGGTTGGCATTTCTATAAAATTGGTCCTTTTGCATCTACTGTTCTTATGGATCCAGTAACCAATTGGGACTGGGTTCCTCATTCCAAATATCCTAAATTAGGAGGGATGCGAGATACGCAAATTGATCACAAGTGTTTACAATAATATTGCGGGACTGATCACAATAGAAAGTGTCAGAGGCACCACAAATGTCAAGGGGACCGGTTGAGTATATTCTTTACACATGGAATGGAATAGAAAAATTTGTCCTTTAATAACCATCTAGTTCTCCTTGCCAACTGTTTGTGGATCACACGTTACTGCACCTATATCCATTACCGAAACATATAAGAACCGGATTTACGTGATTTGTCAAAGGATGAAAGAGGAACATCTGGATGACCTTGTTTCGGTATGTCATAAAACAGCGGGATTTATTATTCCTTAAATGACATCTTAGTAAAAATCCGGCTTGACTTAACGGGATGAAACGAAGATAAGTAAAATATTGGTCATGATGGAATGACAAAGTCTGTTCAGTGTCATGATAATCATCAACTTTTGTTGATTTGACAAAAATACCCACTTTTATAGTTAAACCACCGGCCGCATTCAAAACTGGGCATCGAATGGTCAGTTCTGCTCCTGTTATCTTGTGTCCTCTGTGATACGTTTAGTCAGTAAAAGAGCACTTCTTTTTCTATACGCATCGATTCAATGAGATGGTGAAATCGATAGCTAACCACGAGTGATGAGCTGCTCAGAGAACGAGTAAATACATAAAAAGATTTAACAAGAACAGCTTCACGCCCTTATTCGATTTATGATAGCGCCTTTGAGTTCTTTGGTTTTAAATTGACTTCCATGCGGATAGGTTTATGGGCATCCTGCTTCACTAATCTAAGAATATTAGTTTTTATTAATATCTCAAAATCGGGTGAGGCAATCATTATTTTTAGGGTGTACTGTAATGATGCGTTTCGATATTTTTAACGCTTCAGCTGCTACGCCAACAAGCAACCAGCAAACGGAACACCGCATATCTTTGTGACATTGTCTAGTGATAAAACGCAAATGTTTTGTACCCGAAATGTTTTTAACCGTTATCTAGGATTCACAGGAATTCTAGATAGGATGGCATTTTTACGTTTGATGAGATGTAATGCAGCTGCCGGACAGGCGATGTTTGTGCGCTGTGGTAAAAGTGTACACTAACAACATTCGATGGAGGGCCACATTGTCCATAAACTACACCAGAAAGCGGACACGACTGTCAGCAGGGTGTGAAAGGCGTTAATTTGTTGATCAGTAAATCCAGGTGCTGAAAAAGCTGTTGAACGATTCTCATTTGAAAGGTTCCTAGGTTGTGTTTCAGTGTCCTTTGTGGGAAGATTCATTGGCAAAGTGTAGAGAATCAGCTGTCGGCGACCAATCCTAACAAAATACCTGGGTGGATTTTTGCGTCACCATCACTTTGATTTCCACCGATTTGCAAGAGTTTTCCTCTGAAGTTTCTCTACAGAAGCAGCTTAGGTGAAAAAGCAGTGATCTGTGTATTGCTTTAACTGGTATGCTTGAAGCAGAACTTCGAGGAGAGTTCCGTAGGAAAACTGGATATACTGGACGTTCTAAAGTATAAGCACGTAATACCTGTCCGGTGTGAAGAAGAAAACAGTGAAAGCTTCAGTTTTTATGTGCGTTTTGATTTTCTGAAGAACTTGCTTGATAGGAAGTGTATGAGAGTGCATGTGTAATGAAAAACAAAGCAATCTGAATTTAATTTCCGACAACTATGATGTGGGGTTAAAATAAATTGTCCCGTAGCATCTTTTGTGATGATAGGAGGCAGCAAACAAAAACCCACTTGAGTTTTGCTGCCCCATTCCAGAAAAGCATTTGCGTCCTCCTGAGCCTGAACAGATGTAGTGATCAAACATGGGTTCACATTGAGCAGTAAAAGTGACCGGAGCCCGGTAATTAGCTTAAAGTATCCAAAAAATGTGCTCGTTTGACACAATATAACACATCTGTTTAGGGACAGATGAAAATTACTGCGCACGCAAGGTTGACAAAAGGCAGAACTTCTTCTGGACTAGAAACCGTCTCGTGCTGGCCGATATGCTTTGAGCATTAACTGCTCACGCGAGCTTAATATTTGTCCACTTTTTATAACCTGCCGGTAAGAAATCGTTTCACTGTACTTTTACCTTCCAGGTGGACGATTTAAAGGGTGTGTACAATTGCAAACATCACCCAAAATATATTAATGGTGAAAAGACAGAGGATGAAATCTTTGTTGAATTTTTGAAGACGTTTCAGCCAGCGGATAATGCCGACGATACGGTAAGTTGCTGGATCATAAGCGAGACAGCCACAACGGTTAGAAAATTATACTTTGATCTTAAAAAACAGTTGAAATAGTGGAATGTGTGACACAGGTATACTACCAATGGAGCATCAGGTTACATGCCACAAATTTACGATAGGTTTCAATGTAAGGAGACAGGTTGATCTGGATTAGGTGTGAGATGCGAAAACAACTGCAGACAAAACTGGAAGAAAATGTTCAAAAGTTTCCGAGAGAATTTTGAAAGATTAGCTCGAGCAGGCGTCAGCGTGCTTATTGGCTTCGATAGTGAGACGCAGCTTGCCGCGTGCTTTGATAGGCTTGTTGGTAGACACTAGATCTTACCCCACTCAAAACAGTGGGTCGTGGCATCCATAGTATATGTGAACCTCATTATAGGAATTCGCGGTACGGTAACAGCTTCAACCCCGCTATATGAAGGGATAAATCTTCAAATTTCTTTGAATACAGCCGAAAAATTACGGGACCGCAAAAGCTTCCTTCTTCAGCGTGTGGGACTCAGGATAAGGAAACGTCAATAGAGATGAGGAATGGCAGGTTACAAAGCGTATCTTGATGCTGTCAGTCAGGAAGCCGTGGGAATAGCACACCATGACCTTTTAGAGTATGAGCGGCACCTAATGTAACTTAGATAACCTTGCAGGATTTTTGGGCCAGTTTGTTATTTCGAGTGGGTTTGAGGTTGTAATGATGGAAAACGGTCATATTACATATCGTAACCCAATCGTAAATTGATTATGATGGATAAAGTAGTTTCCTGTCAGCTTGATCAGACCATGGTCACTTCTACCCCTTGGAAGCAGCTGCAGCATACACTTTGGCTGAAATCTTTGCAAAAAGAATCCAGGAACAACAGACATAAGATCATGTCGTTGATTTTAAATAAAAAAACAGCCAAGTAGGCCAAATCTGTAACGAAATCCTCCGTAGCGTTGGGCGGTATGCTGGTCCGTTCTCGGAAGGCAGTCATTTTTATTCTACCTATGGGAACTCATTCAGACATCTTTAACATGGCATATATGCAGGCTGTGAGATCGCTGTTCGTTTCTTTGACACCGGTGTTAAAATTGAAACCCTCTATCATCATCATCATCATCATCATCATCATCATCATCATCTCGACAGTATGACATCAGCGCTCCACACCGATGTTTTGCTGCCAGTGCAGTTCATGGTTGTACGTGGGCTAAGCTACTGTCAGGGCACGCACATCTAGACAGGAGGATTTTTAGGGTCCTCAGCCAAATCCTTTGGCTCAAAGGCCTAACCGCAAGGAATAGATTTTTGGTGAGAAATGCAGATGCATCAGCATTTCAACGGAACAAGTCGCCACATGTCCTAAGCCCCAATCTGAAGGAACAAGAGACTGTTCCTCATACCTCTACCCATTGACCGACCTGGTATGAAAGACCCTGTGGGTGTCGCGGGGACACCCATCAGTATAGCTCAATGAGCCGCTGAGGTGCGCAAACTGTCACACCACAGTAAGGTCCAGTCTCTTCGTGACGAGAAGCCCTCCAATCGGAGGATGCCATCTCAGAAACGAAATACTGACAAAGAGAGTAGGCACTGACTCATCAAAATACGGAAGAATGTTTCAGGCTCTTAATTCTATAAACACTGTCGCTTGGTTTTTAAACTCGAAGGGGTTCACACATGTACTTTTGGCTTCAAACACTACATGGTTTTCCTGAACAGGTGACAAAAGAGGAATTTTTCAATTACTATAATGGAGTGAGTGCGTCCATTGATAACGATGCTTATTTCGACTTGATGATGCGGACTGCATACAAATTGTGAACGCTTCACGTAAGAAAACTATTTTTAGATTGGTTTGGGTGGAAATGATCAATGCTTATGTAGCTTGGTTACTTTAACTCGATGTGTATAGCTTGCTCATCCACGTAATTTGTGATGATCATTTGCTTGCAGTTGACTTCTTTCACCTTATCGCTAACTATGCACAGTAATATGCTCCATAATTAACAATAACTAACCTTCTTGCAGCAGTAGCTTGCAGCTTTTCATTATTGGTATATATATGCTCCATATATGTTCCATATATGCTCACTACTTTTGATACATTTGAGTACATATCAGCTTAATGTAAAAAAAGCATCTTCCATACATTCCTCATGGCTACCATCTGACGAATTTTCAAACACAAATTTCGAGCATAACCATTTTGAACAAAACGAACGCAACTGAGAAGAAACCGCAAATTGACGATCTTCTATTTTCCGCAAGGACGGCCTGCCAACTGAGCGGTTAATTGCTTCGGTGACTGTCGAACCATATATTTGCCTAATCGATTTAAATATGGTGTCTGTGGGAGACATTTGGGTTGTGTGCGTGATATCCACACTGGACCGGGTATTCATATCGTCCAGATACCCAAAGGACTTTGGTGCAAACTAACATAAAATAACCGTTTGCTGAATATTCAAAAGCAAAACGCAAGAACATGCAGTGGGATCGAAACGACTCGCACCGTGGTGAGGTACAATAAAGCATATTTTCGTTCCCACCGCATACACATGTGGTTCGCGTTTCAAGATCTACAAGATCGCCTAGCTTCTGCCAATACCACAAATTTCCAAGCGGCAAGTTTGTACTGGATGATATTAGTGCAATTCTGCTGTTGTGTAAGACAAAGTTGTGCTCAGAGATGGAGAAGTTTCTCCTACGTACTGGGATGGATTTTGTAAGTATGTATTGATCAGAAAGTTTTAAAACTATATCACCGTTCTCAGTCAATTCAAGAGCGTTTGGGACCTATTGGATAGTTTCAGAGAGGTTTGGTAAATCCACCGGTTGTTTAACAAACCTCTTTGAAACGATATATTTCTGATCATTATAGCGCTGCCCAAAGCGCCGGCCCATTTCGGTTAATGGCCATAAATTAGAATATGTAGATCTACCATAGTTTCTTCTACCAAATAACAAAAGGATGACGGATGAACAACTATGCTCTGAAGATGACGGCCAGTCCAAATAACTGATGTCGAGTTACTGTAAGTCTTCGATAAACTGAGGATTGGGATAGGGCACGTATTGAAGATGACTGTTTTGATTCATCGCCTTTGGTAGCTTATAAACCGAATTGTATTTTGTAATGTCGGTCTATCCGGGTGTCCATCAACCAAGAGTGGGGATCTGATCGAAACATTACTTTCCTTTTACAGATGGTCAGTTGAAACATTAGTTATTTATCGCTTTTATCCCAGCGTTTACTTTTTCCAGATGTGGAGTATCTTTTTAAGTGCTGTGGACTTGAAAGTGAGATAGTACAATGAGCGCATTCCCAGCTACTTCAAATAACATTTCACATCCGAAGTAACTCTCCACCTCTGATCGCACTGCATGAAGGATAGAGCTATGAATGATGTGCGTATGAACCCAGCAAGCGATCTTGGGCTGTGCTTCCCATTATATTGATTAGTGTACATATCTTACAATCGTCAGTGCCCTGAAAGTCACCCACATACGACAAAAACCTTGTTTACCAAAGCGATAGTTGGAGATAGTGCTACTACCGACAGTTTCGACTGACGCTCTCATCTGAACAGCCAATTCCCCGTCGTAGTGCAGTTATTCTGGTTTATCCACACTAATTGACGTAGATACTAAGCTCGCGTTTCGTTAGACTAGAGGCACTGAATTCCAGTAGGATTCCTATGCGTTTCAATCATACCAGTCACTTCGTATGAAACTTTCCTTTTTTTCGTGCTTACCGCATGTATAATTATTCTGTATACGTTAGAGTGCACGGAGTTTCACGCTTCTTTCACTGTGGTAAAAAAAACTCGGATCCTTAAGTGAGAAAAAAACTTCAACCGCGTTTTGGGACGAGAAAATTGGGCAGACCAAGTGAAGTCAAATTCACTGATAAGTTGCTGACAGTCTATTCTCCTGCTTACCGCGCACGAGCGGTAGCAGATTCGAGCACCCGTTTGGTGGTGAGAACATATTCCGATCCGTAAAATTTGATTTGACCGTAGTCAATTGGGGCTGTGCATCTTCAGAGGAAACATGAAAAAATACAGACTGATTTGAGTCGTATAGTTCTTTGAGAAGGACAAACCAGTGGTGCATCGGGACAGCAGGACGTTGTTTAGGCGATGTGCAGTTTGAAGCATGCTTCGTCTTCACCTGAAGATCGAAGTGTACATTCTCATGTCAAAGTTCAAGGTTGTGCAGGCGCGACGGCGTTCCCAAGGCAATCACCTGTGAGTTGGAGCGAATAACAGCGGGGATGAGGTAAAGATGGCCTGTTACCTAGCAACGAGCTGTGAATTAGCCGGGATAGTCCCAGTGGGGGGGAGTATTCAATGTCTTCCGTTCGACCGGTGTCTTGTGATCCGTCCGTTATTAAGATTTTCTTTTGTGGTGCGCTTCTTTGCAATTTTTAAGTAGACTTGCAACAGTGGATCGATGAATCCTGCAAATCACCTACAAATCGATATCCGCTGTAAATCGACAATCACGGTAAACCTGTGTTCGTTACAAGCAATGTAATCATTCAAGCGCTGTGCTAAGAATTCTTAGGATGGCCCAACTGCTGCATTTAACTACGTTCATGTCCTGGACGCGACTCACTTTTCGCTAGTCCGTGTGGGAATTTTTCACCACACTTTTGTGATGGGTAGTAATTTAGTGGCTCTCAAAAACTCATGCACCGGCTTGTACTAAACGAACAAAGGGTTCCTATTCTCAAATTCAACGCCATTTCCGGACTGCAAGGCTTTTGCTCCGTTATCAACCAAACAGTTGAACAAAATTATGGCGAAATGTTACTGAAAATTATCTTGGAAGACTGTGGCAATAAAAACGTTATGGTGAAAAAGTGACGCTTAATCGTGCGGTGGGACTGAGTCACAGTTGAGTTAGCTTTTTATTTTCACTTGCCGATAGATTAGGTAAAAACACACCGGTAAATAACACCTATTAAACAGTATTACCCAAGTCAAAAACATTGTTTAATGTCGAGTATGTTTCACGTATGGAAGGATCGCAGTACATTGGACAGGTTGTCATATAAGTGTAGAACACCTGCGAGGAAAGCAGTCAAACTGTTACAGAATAAAGACAATCCTTCCAGAACTGGGCTGCCCACAAAATGACCTGCAGGTCTGTTCAGTCAGGCGAGAAAACGTTTGGAACCGTTTGAGTAGTCATCGTTTTTGGAAAAGGTTGGTTACAATCGGTAGATTTAATAATGGTGAACGTTTCGCCTTTGACACAAAAGCTTCGTCAGGTCAAGTGACTAGGTTACGAGATACTCTGAGATTTAAGGCAGAAGGAGAACCAGTCAGCTAACTCAAGCTGTTAGGTGTCAGCCAAGTGATTTTGTGCATTAGGGTGGGTGATCTAGTGTTAGGCCGATGGGGGAACCTACATGAATTTGGGTTCACCCTAGGGTCTAGTTCTTCTAGTTCGGTTCAAGACACCTAACGGAGATTTGGCTTGACTTAGCTGATTGATTGTCCTTCCGCCTTAAATCTTGACCAACCTCGTAACCTAGTCACTTGGCCTGACGAAGCCTTAGTGTCAAAAGCGAAACGTTGTCCGGTAACAAATCTACCGATTGTTAACTAGGTTTATCGAAACGATTTGCAGGTTTGATACCTCTTGTTTATGGTTTTTATTTATTCTTTTCGCTACTCACTAGGGCATAACAAAATAGCACAACGACAGGTCTAGCATAATTCAAAGCTTTGAAACTTAGTTGTACTGCCAATCGATACGTATGTGTGTCAAATATGTTCGTAGTGAACAACATAAAGCTTACCTCCAACTTTTGATCTCAGGGCAATGAGTCTGTTCCATCTGCATGCGGATTGAGCAAGAATGCTCAGATGGAACCCAAAACAGCATGGCCAAACCAAGTAAAACCAGGTGAATCTAAGAAGAACCTGTTAAAACCTCACGTAACTTTACCCCGATTTGTTGAATATTCTGACACCTGGCCATCTCTAGTCAAATGCAGTACTACTGGTTTGCTTTCATGGTCCACGTTATGTCCTCGGCTTTTCTAACAGGTGACCAAAGAGGAATTCATGAACTATTACAGCGGCCTCAGTGCATCGATCGATAATGATGCTTATTTTGACTTGATGTTGCGGAATGCCTTCCGGCTATGATCAGATTTAGCGTAAGAAAGTCACAACCGAATTTGCTGATTACCACACAATTTAGTGCTTTGTGTTGTTACCTTTGCTGTAGATTGCCTCCATTTGACCAGCTTGGTTTCCCATCCCATCCTTCATTATTGATACAATGCATGAAACTAGTAAATAATCATAACAGCTCTCAGAATAAGGCGCACAAAGCACTTTGTGTTTTTCAGCACACATTTTTTGCACTCGCTTGGGATACTGAGTAAACGAAAAAAACCAAGCAGTTTTTTCTCGTTTCGTGCTTGGAAGTGATACACGTGTTGTTAGTAGTGAAGTTGTTGTGTCCAATCCCATCAATTGTCCTGGTACGTAGTGAACATCAGATTTTTAGTGTGACAAACGTTTTCTGATCAGGTGAGTTTTGCTGCGGTCAATAGTCATCTGATATCTAGCCAAATCTGATCACGTGTTCCATAGAAGAATACGTTATTCAATTTGAATAGTTAGATTTTTTTGACTGAAGTGCGAAAACGCAAGATCTGAGAGTGCAAAATGAGCCTCAAAGCATTCTAGACACAGTAAAGAGACAACTATTCCGGTTGATTCAAGGTACCACCATTGCGAATTTACTGCATAACAAAAGGGTATTCCCATGAAAAAACTTTCCGAATGGCAGACGGTGAACGTCCGACATCTTTTCTGTTATTGTTCTCTCGGGATTCTGCCCCCATTAGGGTGGACATTTTTTCAGACAGCCAGCGAAAACATTTTGGTGAGACGTAACCGTAAGGTGATTCCATAGCCCCAAAAACCAGCAAATGCGACTCAGCTATTTACCCAACTTTTGATCAAAGAGTTGAAAGTAATTACTGCAGCTTCCGTGTAACGCATCAACTGTTTTGATGAATATCATGGAAAATCACTGGTTATACCATGTAACAGACAAAAGTAGGGAGCACATTAGTATTCCGAGAGAGTTACAAACCTTGTGGTACCCATAAAGCCGAAGATGTTGTGTGAACAGAGCTATTCCAAAGTGATTTGAAGCTCTCGGAGTTGCCGAAAGTTGATGGAGTGCAGGACAGTCTTGATTTGAGCTTATAGTCAAAACCTCTCAAGCTTTTTTTGAGCTCGGACGACCAGGCAGTTTTGAAAAGCCCTGATGTTTTTTGGGATCTACACCACTGCACCATAAGTGGATGATACAATTGTCTTGTTATGGTAAGGAACGTGGTATAGGTAGACCGGAGCTCCGTATACCTAGGGTCTCAAGCAGTTTGTAAGGTACATAACATCCAATGGGACTCCATTTCGGGTTTGTTCAACAGCATTTTGGAAAACCAAACCAGTTAAAGGCAGTGTGCTTCTATAGCCCAATAAGCGTCGGAATGGAGTGGCCCGGAAACCGAGCTTGCATGCCAATATTTGTTTGTTAAAGCGGCGTCTGTGGATCGGAGAAAGAAATGGGAAAACATGTTCGCCGTACAGCTCAGAAAGATAAACTCCGAACTGTGGCGACAAGCTCACGTTCAAAGAGTTAATTGGGGTAAGAAAGAATTAGCTTCATGATGTAACGTTGATCTGGATTTTTTTGACTGTTTTTTGCAATGATTAGCATTGAAGTCATGTTTACATATTATCGCGTATCGTTGTTGGGTGGTGCGGTTATATGCACAGTACCCTTGCATTTCACCTCTGTGTTGTGTGTATTTTAATGCTTCCATAAAATCCGGTGAAAAATTCTAAATCCAGCTACGCGATAGTTACAAAACGAAATAACTTCGTATATCTTCTTTCTATTCCTAAACAGCTTGACAAAGGCGAGTTCCTCAGTTACTATGCCGCTCTTAGTGCATCGATCGACAATGACGCTCATTTCGATTTGGTTTTACGAACTGCTTACAGGCTGTAAATGCAACTTCGCCAATACTTCTGTGGCATTACCACAAAAGACCAAGTTTATGTTCACTCCAAGTTCTGCCAGTTATCTGATCGATGTTAGTTTTTCACCTTCCTTCAGCTTTGAGATTATCGATTGGCATGTTATATCATGCCGCACTACTTTTACTCATCAGGCTGTTCAAACTGTTGGGTCAATAAATCTGTGACCGATTTGTCTCTTGTGATACTCAATAATGAATTCTTTGAAGTTCCCTCTGATGAGAGTTTCACTACCAAGTTAATAGATAAGACGAAATTGATAATCATGATTCAAATGTCAATATCTCTGTAGTTGCTTCGCGCACTTTTCGTTGTGATTCCAGTCCCAAAATAATCAACCATCCGGCCTGGAATAGTCCCCTCTCAAGGTTAAAAATTTCGTAATCTGAAAAACATCTTACATGACCGAAACTAAACGTTGTACATGGTGCACTTGGAATGTTTTATTTATTCCAGCTGCTTTCCGATGGAATGCCTTAATTTGTTGGCCTGTATAGCAAGAACCGACGATCACAAAAAGACGGGTGTCATAGTGTTTTATCGTGGGTGGCCGTCTATTGGTTACGCCTTCACTGAGCCTGCCAGACTACGCGAAGACAGAGAACTCAGTACGGTCGTATTGTCGGGACAAAGCATACAGAGCGTCTGCGTAAATATATAGGATAACTAAGTGGCCAACTATGGTCGTTCACTTGTTAGTTCTGTACAGCCAATGGCGGTGTTCCGGTCGTGAACAATTTCAGCCCCACTCTACTGGTCTTATGTTGCTAAGCCATGTTTGGTGGGCTCCGCCAACGCACCTGCTTTCCGGACGTGTCGTAGCGATGGTGATCTTGGCGATGCGTCACTCTCTGCACATGTACTTTTTCTATGTCCGGGTGCGTCCTGACACAGTGAAGAAGTTTTCAAGCATGTCGGAAATTCCATCCAAGTGTTTACTGGGAGGAAAAAAATCAGCCAGGCAAACACACTGCAGCCGATTGGCTACCGGTTGTAGATTCAATCAGTATAGGAAGAGATGTTCGGTCAGCATGATGGGTCAACACTGCAAAAGTGCACTTTTAGCCTTCGGCGTAACTGCCCCAAACACGACTAAGTTCATCATTATTAGCCTCGTTACTAGCATTTATGAAAACCGCGTACTTGTTGTACAGTGGTTACAGCTGCCGCAGTTACGTTCGCCGGTGATTTCGGCGGGTTGAGTGTGACAGTTGGTTTGTTTCAGTGATGAAGGGTGCTTTCATCGCGTACATTTGAATTCGCGTCTATCTGTAGGCGTCGTCACAACGGGGTTTAAACTGCATCCTCACAAACGACTTGGTTGTGTGTGCTCATAAGTGGACATCTCTCAGGCCACGGATAGGTTACGTGCGACCTTGTAAACGCTCCAATGAGTGAGAATGAATCTCAATGTCCAATGAATGTAATGCATACGGCTAAGAATACAGGACGTAGCTGTCATGCTACTTGTTAGTGTGCGGTGACTGCGGCTTCGGCGCCTTACTCCAGTTGATGCATCCCCTGTGAAGCTCCAGTGACGCCCTCATACATTCAATAAAACCTTCAAGTGGGTATTGAATTAATATTTCAGTAATGATGTTGGTCGTTCGAACGCACAGTGCTGAAAGGATTTTCTCAAATGAACGCTAATACACAAAAGACTAATATGGGCAGATGCTCAGGTGAATTTGGGAGAAAGTTGTGAATGGCTCTAAACTTCGTATAGACGTAATACACTCCTCATAGATTTGCTAGTAACTCATCGACAGCCGACGACCGGTTCCGCCTTTCTTGAGGCTCATCAGGTAGACGCAGTCCCCTAGGGGGTCTGGTTCGGTACATTCAGTTAGCAGTGGGGGACGAGCTACTTCCTAGGTAACTGTTCTTTCTAACTAATCAGCCAGTTAGTCCCGACTTGCCCATAACGGGGCTAACTTACCAGCCTGCGTAACGGTTGCCACCGTGTCACTTGTGAAGTGCCCTTGCTATTCCCTTATACTTGCATTCTTGATGACCTATGCATTTGGTCATGAAACGGCAGGTTGTAATTTAGATACCGACTTGACATTCAGTATATTTTCAGCCAATGTACAATAACCGGCAAGCTTCACCTACTGAGCGTCTGTGGCGCTAGGAAGTCTAGACAGGCAGGCCAATTGATCGACAGAACCAATATATGTTACCGTTCGAGGCGTCGAACTTAGCACTCACCACTCAAGCGCGAACAAGTTCACCTGTTGAGACAAAAAATTCAAATGCGTCCAGCTTGAGCTGGTGAATTAGTGGTAACATTCTCGACTCGCGTGTCAAACGTGAGGAGCTCAAACTCCGGCACGGCCGAGGGTATGCAGTGCTGATGAGCTCTAATAAGAGCGAAACTCGAGTCCAGTTCTACTTTCCTCTACTGTGGACTCAGGAGAATGATTTCGCCAGGACGAGAGGGCGACTCTTTAAACGAGAGTGATATGAGCACGCATTCTATGAATCCAGTAATCGTACCCAAAACATCATCCGCATTAATCTGTTGGTACATTCGACCACCATACCCAGCGCCAATGGGCCAGTGAGCCTGTACCTCGCAATCCGTTTTCGGTATTCAACTGGAGACTTGTTCCAAAGGCTTTTACCCTACCCATGATAGCAGAACATCCCAGCACTCCTAGGTAAGTATGGGTTCAATGCTGTCACTGAGACTAAATTGCCTCATTGTCTCTGAAGCGGACTGGTCTTCAATAGAGTAACTCGGTTCTGGCTGAAGGTGTGCGGTGGGGTCACGGCCGGTTCGCTGACCTGGACAACCTTTGATTCAACAGTGTTCAAAAAGTAAATTAAGGCGTGGACGGTCTTTTTAGCTTGGCACCTCCATATTCTATGAGGCAGACTAATTCTACCTGAAAGGATTCTAATCGAAACTGTTGCCTTCTTTGCACTCCTCCGTACAATCTCGCGACGGAATATCGGGGAGCTACACATTAATTAGATGATCAATGAGCTCACCAATACTGAGCAACAAAACACAGTGTCATTATAACCTGGGCTTCCGCTAGAACTGATTTAAGGTAAGAGTACGATACATATCAATTGAGTAAGACTAGTGGTCAACAGAGTGTGTGACGAAATACTCAAATAAATAAGGCATTAAGCATCGTTCACCACCAGGAGATTCATACCACGAAAAAATTTAACACAATGTAAGCAGGCATTATTCGCGATCAGGCTGCCGGTAATACAGGCAATGTCCAGTAATAAACGCTTAACATTTTGAGAAGCAGCCAAAATTCTGTAACATTCGGGATTGAATGGGAGAACGCAAGTCATTTCATACTTAATCGCCTCTCAAAGGGAAGCTTCTGTGTGATAGATTGTCATTTTTTCAGTCTTGCAGAATCCTCTCTTAGTAAGGGTGAGGCATTAGTTACTCTAGCACGTGCTTGAACAGAGAGGGGTAAATGACGAAAAGGTTCAGAAAAGTGCTTCATTTCGCCGCGGGTTTGAGACTGACGCAAGCCCTCCGTCCTAATTGTGGATATTTTTGTTGAGGTATTTCACACGACAATGCACTACCGTAGTTAAAAGATGACGTAAGATGTGCGTCAGTCATAACCCAGAGGTATTGTAACTCAGCAAATGAGGCAACAGACGAATCCGAAAGTATTCAGCAATCCAAATTGGCGGGAGTTGGTATGTTCATTTCAGCCCTGACCTAGTCCACCTACGTTACCAGTAATGGAACCTAAATAACAGACGAAGTGCATCATAAAGGAGTGTTTTTCTGCACAGGGCCTTAGTCCGCTGTTTTTTGTCCGACTGGAGGATCGCATGAGATCATCTGCTGCAACGCTCAGCACAATTAAACTGGTCAAGTGACAGAGCGAAGAACAGCGCGAAATGCATTTTGTTCCTTACTAGCTGTAAGATAGTCGGTGCATGTTTGGCACCGAAACTGCAGCCATTGTACTGTTATTAACTGCGATCAGTGTTTACTTATTAACAGTTTGCGAGAGGAGTTGTGTACCCTCAACTAAGGCGAGCATTTAGTAAAATCAGTTGTCTTACTGCGGCCTCCATACAGCCTAGCGAAACGATCGGGATAATGTATTTGTAACTTCGCAGAAGCGCTCAAAGCGGCAGTAAATTATCAACCGGCTCTTGTAGAAACAGCAGTATGATACCAACAACCATCTGGATGGCCAATACAGAACATTTCACGACCGTATACTGCTGCATGTTCCAAGCCATCCAGTTCTGTTTTCATTTACTGAATCAGCGATCTGATTATGGGTCTTTTTGTACGAGGTTCGAAATGCAAAAGGGCTTGAGCATTGGTGCATCAACTTCTTTTTTCTTAGAACAGCCCCAGGTTAGTAGTGTTTCAAGTACAGTGGAAAAAGCCCTGTGTTACGGCTAAACAATGGTGGCTAACATTTCAACTCAGTAATTTACGTGCATCAGGGACAGTGGATAGGATTGGAAAGTTATCACTAAGTGCCGCTCTACAAACATGGATGAAAGCTACATTGCAATATTGACCAACGGATTTTTGTTCACAAGTGTAATACGACAGACCTCAAGATGGTTCAGTGGTTAAGGCGAAAAATTACTCATCACAAGATCCGTGTTTCGAACCTTACCTCGACATCTTGGCTGCTCCTGTTTAGACCTGGGCAACCTGGCAGTATCTCGACCCTTGTGCTTTCTTCGGGTGAGATGGCCGCTATGCAATAGAAGGGCACAACGGCCAAACCATTATTTTACCATTTTAACACGACATCTCCCCTGTGCAGGCGTAGATATAAGGGCGTCCACTTTCCTCAGTTCAACGGAATGATGTCTAATCAGAGGCCGAGGTACGCGGGTAGTTTGGCGATACGGTGGTTGACTGGTTGTTGTCATCCCAGTTGAGTGGGGCAGAGAGAAGATTGCTTAAACGTAAGTAATGTGAACGTGAGATGCCCAGTTTATGAATAGATAAGCTTAATGTTCGTTAGGTTGCTACTACTGTTACTGTCTTAGATCCATTCACTTCTCAGAAAACCTGTTGTAACTTGTGTTCAGCTATCGCCCCACCAATTTGAGGTACAAGCTCTGGATGCCGTGACGCTGGTTTCGTGCCCAGTCTTCCCCAACTCATGCGATAAAGAGCAGGCAGTATTGCGGCAAAAGTTGTGGACGGAACACGCGTGGCGATTTCGCCCCCTAACAACAATCTGCCGAAGTACCCTGTAGCCGAAAATGACTGCTGCGTAGAACGCCATTCAAGAACACCCAAAACTGTTTTTTTCACTTTGAGGATGTTTGGAGATTTCTCCCGAAACTATGCTGGAATCAAACAGTGGTTTCTGGAAAATATAATATTCCACGTGGAAATCAAAACAACCAAGGCAAGTTACTGAATATATTGTCCACTTTTTACAAGGAATATAAAGTTGTACCAACTCTCACGCACTTCTCTTCCGACTGGACAAGCCGCTGATACAAACGAAGAGAAAACAAATCATTTCCTCAGGGCACCTGAAGCTTCACTTTATTGCTCACCCACCTCTTTTTGGACTTGCTCACACTAACAGCGAGTATGCAGTCACTACGTTATCTGACCCCTCTCTGCTATGACGCACAAATATTACCGATTAGCCACTCGTGGTTAAATAGTGTAATGCCCGAATATTAGACGCAAGGTAGTTGGTCTCATCGCCCTGAGAAGTGCACTCCGCTGTTAACAAGGATAGAAGAGCTTTAATCCCAAGCAGTGAATGAGTCTTGGTTTGCTTTGGACGAGTAAAATTTGATCCCCTTCATCTTAGCTGTCCAGAAAAATGAGGACCATGCTGCAGATGAAGCTGTCTATTAGTTCGATTGTTTCTGTTAGGAGACTGTATCGTGCTTAGTTGCTGAAGAATTTCTGTAGCGCGGAAATTTCAAGACAAAAAAGTGGATTACCTTGATTCCAAAGACACACCCGCATCAAAACCAAACAATCATCCGGACTGTTGCTTTCTGTTTTTTATAGGGCCAGTCAAGATGCTGGTACTGCGTCACAATCAATCATTGATAAAATACGCTACTTACATGATGGATGATCAACTACCTGTAATGATTCAGAAGTAGCTCGCCGAACTCTGGAGCTGCTCAAAGTACAGGTCAGTTGGTCACTACCCAGCTAGTGCTTGTCCTCGTAGATGGCTAGCGCCTTATCTTGTTCATGGTCTCACCTCAGCTTATAAGGCGTGAGATATCTGGAGAGTTGATCAGAGGTAAAACAAAACACACATGCTTCTTCAAAATGCAAACCCCCTTCCAGTGCGACAAGTAGCAGCTGTTCAAGATGGCTGTACGAAGAGATGGCTGGATGTAAGTGTCAGAAATAGTTAGTAAACACCCTGCCCAACCAGGACGATCAAAAAGCATGTGTGGAGAATTTCATCAACCTGCGCAATACGCTTGTTGTACAAGGACTTAACTCACAAAAATAAACCATATTATCGCATAACCAATGTCTCCCGGAGTTATAGTCGTTTGGGTGACCGGTGGACGCAAAAACGGGGATGGTGCTAAGCCTGAATACTATGAGTCTGAACTAATTCGGGGCATCTGTATAAGTTCATCGAACAGTGTGGTGAAGTTGCAACTAAACCAAAACCTGTGAAGGAAGATCAACATCAGTTCTTGGGTCTTCTGTTGACCAGGCGAACTAGCCCAGAAGACCAACTCTAGGTTGCCACTCCAAATCAGTTATTTCCGAACCCGTAAAGTACACTCGAAAAGAATATCAAATAGGCCACGGGAGGAAAAATGAAATGCACGGAAAGACAACTTCTGCTGTACTGAGTCAGAAATGTCATTTGATTCGTAATGGCAGTGGTTTTTGTTCAAGCAGCCTCTCCATTCGACCCATATCGAATCAAATAGCAGTGGAGTTGATATTTCGCAGTTCGGCCTTGCCGAGACTGAACCCTGAGTATCTGGAAACCAACATAATAGTGCCACCACTCCGGCGGCACAAGCAAGATGCAGCCGGGTTACCGCGCATGAGTAGGCAAAAATGTCCAGACTCAAAAGGTGATTAGTCTATCGGGCACCTTGAACATCGGCGTTGTTGTTGTAACGGTTGTATAAACCGACCGACGAATCAGTCAGGACTTCTTCGGTCAATTAGCACCACGCACTTCTGAGACATGTAGGAAGGCGTTTTGTCGGACGAAGGTAGCCGCACGAACCACCTAATTTGTATTCACATTACTTTGTTTCAAAAGTGCTCCTGCGTCCGGACAATAGTTTCGCTTTTATCAGAGCTCATCAGCAGTGCAAAACCTCTATCGTCCCGAAGCATGAGCTTCATACACTCTACAATCTGGACATGGTATCAAGCCATGATACGAATTTCAGGCGCAGAATTATTCACAGCTAAGCATTGTTGCGTACACGACTATACAGTGAGCCTTTGCCTGAGTTCACCACATCAGGTGGTTTGAGGCAAGGCTGCCTTCTATCACCATCCCTGTGTTATTGACGTGCTGCTTGAAGCCTTTCTGTGTTAGCTTGTGAAAACTTGAGGATCAATATGCCCCGGCAGACCTCACTCAGACATTGAGGATCTGAACGATATTGCTCTCCTTGGTTCAGATCTTTCAAAGATGCAAGCCATTTTAAATAACCCAATACTGCCGTACGGTTTGTATGAGCTTCACATCTGCAAGACTCGGTGGGATCCAACTCAAGCATCATGCCAATGGGCTTTCTAGATAATCTGTTTAGCTGGACAGTTGTATGAGCTCTTGTTGACCGGTTGAAGAAGGGATTAATTTTCGAAAATTGAACACTATGGTAACTTTAACCAACATCGGACACCTATGGCGCTGACATTACGTCAGTGTCTCTGTCAAGGGCGGCGTATACACTACAGCGTTACTATCCACACCCCTTTATGGATCAAAAATGTCAGAAGACCATCTGCCTCTTAGGCCGCTTTTCACCCAGTCTTGTGCTGAGTGGAAGCAACCGAGAAGTGGAACGTCTATGACATGGTAGCGAAGTGCGAAACCACCGACCAGGAAATTCAGTCGGCTGCCTTCCCAACTGGGGACCCCAGTACCCAACTCACTAATGGTTAACAACATTGAGAGGCAGCTCAATGGCGCACCCGGTGGCGATCGTGCATTGTCTTCAGTTTTAGGAACTAGCTAAACACGCCATCGCCTCCAGTGCTTGACTGCAGCTCCCACGCATCCTTTTCCGGACACCATAACCGTAGCAGCTGGAACCAATGTACTGTTGGTACATGGTTTATAGCTGACAAACTAGTGAATTTCAAGTGCACTTCTCAAGGTCATGGTCTATTCGAGCGTGTTTTAGCGAGTGGCATCCATGCACTATGATACCCCGTCTGCAAGAGAGGTGGATCTAATGTTGAGCACCTCTTCTAGATATAGGAACATCCCTCGGCAGGCACCATTCAGCGGGGAAACTACTGACACATACCACAGGCAAAGATAAGCAAATTCAAAAGTCACGTGATCCGACCCGCACACAAACTTCCAGTCTGCTATGCCTGAAGTTCTCAGCAGCCTTATGAGTAGTGTGTTCCGTCAACATACTGCGATACCTCGTAAATAGTACCAAATGAAGCACGGGTAGATCCGTCGGGAACACATTCAAATGAATATCACAAAAAGGGGTACAGTTGGATCTCCGGTTAGCACCAACTCAATTTGCAAATGGGTACATTTCACTAAGTCCTAGCTTCTTTTAACAGATAATTATCACCTGCGGACAGTAGATGCTGACAAATCAGGTGTTTTCTTTGTCATTCCACGTTTAGCTGCCGTACGTGCTTTTAGGGAAATTTAGTTCCTAAACGCTTACCGAGCACAGCATGCATACATGTTGAGACTATTCTCCTCGGAGGGATGTTGTAAGATTACTTATTTGTGTTCTTCACATAAATTTCAAGTCCAGGTCTATCGCTTAACATTTACGCTATCAGAAATTTAAGTCGAACCGGTAGCAACAGGCCATGGCTTCTTATGCCATGGATCAAGTAAGTGGCGTTCACATAGTCTGAGTTTCAAATTTACGTTATTTCCAACAGGTGCTCAGTTATTCCGAGCTTACACTGAATTGTGCATAAACGGTCAATTCGCCAAGCTTAGCGAAGGTTGGTTCGAGAAGGCAACATCAGTGCACTTAACCAACCACGCATTGTTAAGTGTGGTGAACATTCAGTCCAACCTGAGCTGACCTCCGTGGTGCGAAAAACGTCGGTCAATAGCGGCAAACTTGGTGGATGCATGTTTTTGTACGTGCACACCATCGAGTCAGCAGTCTGAGTGTGACTGAATGAGGGGCGATCCAAGCATCGACCGAAGGGTCGCAGAGTCAACTAATAGGATCCAACTGGAAACCATACATTTCAAAGAGTATGACACCAGAACGGCACATCGCATCAATACCAGATTCGGCTGAACACCAAAACATGAAATCTCCCGATAATTGAGTTGGTAAATTCCATCTATTCGGACCTCAGTTTTAGAAATAACAACTCCCTGACCTAACAACGTTGATTTTCTCCCGTCAAATAGAGGGATCTTGAACACGGGTTGAGCAAGATGTAATCTGAAAAACACGGACCTTTACACTCCCACTTGGACCAAAAGAGTGCTGTGTGGAACTGATCAAATAAGATATAAGAATAAACAAAGAGAAGTGAGTAAGTACATGGACGGAGACAAGACAGCCAAATAAGTACGAAACGGCAAACCAGTGAAGATATCAAACAGAAATGAATAATGGTTAAGTAAATACAAAAAACGTAGAAATACCGTGTGTGGGGTATGAATGTGTGTCTATCTGTGCACGCGGAAAAGAATGATGCATAAACTGTGTAATGTGGACTAGCGACAAGGGTGGTTCATCAGGAAAAACAGAGGTCGGCGTGCATGAAAGAATAAACAGGGAAAGAAGCCATCCGAGTCCAAGTACAAATTAAAGCACTCGTACAAAGTTCGGAAAATTAAAAAAAAAGCAAAATATCAGAGCAAAAGGGGCGAGACTGAAAAATGCTCTTGATGTGAGTTGCGAACTCATGAGGTTAGGTGAGGAGAGCGAGCTGGACGAATCGCCGTTTGAGTACTGAAAATTGGAATGGGATAACAATGAGTAGCCGATGTGAATGAGTAGAATGATGCTTTGATATGCACAGTAACTCAAGTTTAACATAAAAAAAGATCCGCTGAAAAAAAACGAATCATGCCAAGCAACAACGAGAACAGAGCCGACACCAGTGAGACCTAAACGCTTTCTACGCAGCAGAAGTGACGAACCAGTGGAAGCCTACGATTAGTGTAATCATTCGTTCAACGCTTGCTGGTTGTTCATTGCACTAACATTGGTGGAGTTCCAGCAAACTGACATCCAATATCCAACCGTAGGCATATTCGAAATACCAGTCACATGCTTCGATATTACACACGAGAGTTTACTTGCTTGCAGGTGGAAAGGTTAACTGCTGATGGCATAGATTACGTTGACAAACCAAAAACTTAGTAATTCCACTGAAACTAGCCTATCAACTGCACATGATGAACGAGTTTTTCGCTCCTGGCAAAACTCACATAAATGAAGAACGTAATTCCGCATAAGGATATGTTAGTCATATATTATTACGGCAATAGATCAGAATTGAGTTTGAAGTGAAACCATTCACGAGGTGGAAGTAGGAAGAAATAGAGAGATCACACAAACCTACCAGCAACCGGGCGAAGCTGACCACCGGGAACTTGATGTGCATCACAGCCTGCAATTTCCCTAGGTCATCGGAAATATTTGGCAGCTGAAACACAGATAAATTTCTCCAGAAATATCTCCGAGTCCAACACGGCGATATGTGCTGCGCGGCCGATGAGGTTGTTTGCAGACGTTCCCAAAGAATAGTGAATATCGTAGCGGACAACGGTTGTCCGTTGAGACTTGATTAGGCGTTGCAACACGTTCGTAACCATCTCCATGTACACAATACCTGCCGAGGAAACATTTGACAGATGTCATACAAGTTGTGATGTGATAGAGAGGTGAGATACAGTATTCCTTCACAGACTGTCGTACTACACACGTTCCTGTGGTCAAACATTGGCTCACAATCTCCCTTTGCGATACAGCTACATGCTGACCAACAAAACAACCCTTGATTAAATCTCCAACTGAATTGGGTAACGGTTTCGAGCAGACTGAGGTGAGATGGGAATTACGGCAACACAACAATAAACAAGTAAACGAACCCGGGTGTATCAACGGAGGGAGTATTCTGGACTTCACTCGTGCAAGAATTCTACGGGGGAGGTTTAGACAAACCATTACCAGCGTGGTAGACAGTAGGTTTAAGTGTAAATCTAACGAGTTTATCATGGTAACTGTCATCTTCGTGCAAGAAAACATATGAAGAATGAAGCTCACGAAAAGAATTTTGCGTTCGAATACTGCAAATGGATTTCGCTAGGATTTGGGTTGATTCATTCCTATGGAGGCCTACAACGGCTTTGTGCCATCTCCATATCATATGTTCAATACATACACACGTCATACTGGTAACTCGTGCAATATCTCACTGATCAACAAACCACTCGCCTTCGGACTGATCGTCATATGAATGCGCAGAATGATTGTAAAAAATGACAAAATTTCGGCACTCGCAAGCACGAAACAGCCATACCTCGCAACCAACAAATGATACTGTGCGTATCAACGCGTTACACCTCATGATCCTCAGTGTACCGCTACTATCACTCCGCCAAGGAGAGATGCAAAATTTGCAATGCAGTTCGTTCACCTACGCCAAGCTACCGATGCAACAACTATTTTGGATATTGGTCTCTCGTGATGCATGTCCGGTTCAAAACAGCACAGACAGACTACACAGCAAAAGCCCGTCTAAATCTCCGACCCACGCTAAATTAATATGCAAGGAACAAAGCATCAACTCGTAACTAAGAGAAATCAACAAATAGCGTTTAAGTTCACTTACCTAAAGAAGAACTGTCTCGAACTGCTGCACGGCATAGTTCGATTCGTGTGGAATGGTAAGGCACATAGCGATCTTGTGGACTGCTCACTAGTAGAACGTAGCGGAATAAATCCAAACCAGCACTGGCGTTAAGTTTGTACATATAGGTTTGGCGCAGATCTGGATCGTCCCGGAGTCGCAGTTGGGAAAGGCTCTCAGATTTCTTCCACTTCTGCATAACCCACATGCCCATGTTGACGAGGCCGGAAGAATTGTACACGGTACCCAGATGAGGTCCACTCAGAGATAAGAATGTGTAAAGTTTGGGGAGATAGGGCTTCATCAATGGGCTGAGCAGAGCAGCTCGAACCAAAACACAGCCCATGCTGTGTCCAATAAAACTGTATGTGAGATCAAAAAGCGAAACGATGGAAGACCTTTAAAACTGGAGGTCTAAGGAGAATATGGCAATCCAAATTACCTATGTTTAGTCTGTCTGAGATCTCACATATGGCCTAAAACGACTCACCACCATTGACCAGTACAGGTACCGCTCAATCCACAAATAAGTGAATATATCCTACGGTAACCTATGCATATATGAATTAAAGCATGTCCTACTACAGCCTTCACCATAAGGTACTCAGGGACAACAGTACAACACAGCTTAACAAGTCTGGTCCAAAAGGGGAAACTCCTCGAGGACGTTCGCAACAGATCGGACGCACAGAGGACTAACTGAGGGTGTGAGCCTATTTTTTGCGTCGGTCAGCTCCATTACTTTATCGAACAACCGGATGGACTGATTATTCACAAATCACTCATTTGCTTGTGGCTTCGTCCCAGTCATTCTAGTAACACCAGTGAAAGGGGAAAAGCCCTTCGCTGCGGAGTTGTTTATTAGCAAACAAGAACCATGCGGTTACATAATAATAATCAAAAGAGCCGAGCGGTTACAAGCCATCAGAATTTTTAAAAAATTAACGTTCTAAAGCGTTCTCTTGAACTACCCTGCAGGTTCTTTGAATATTAGACAGCTACAAAGGAACCTTACAAAGTGGCCCCATAATTTCCGTAGTAACCTTCGCCTTCCGTCAGATTCCGTGGAAAGAGCCTGGATACCAGATCATAGACTACTGGCATGCTTTATCAGTATTATACACCCTACCACGTCGGGTGATGCAAGTGGGGCTTTGATAATTCATCGTTAACGGAGGAAAAAGACATCAGCACAAACGACGACCAGTGTTACGTTACTGGCATGTGATTATCTTGGCTTTATGTATACTTAAGAACGCTTTTTCCGAACAGTGAGGAATCGTTTGGTGTGTTTGAGATGGGTTAACTCGATGCAGTCGATTAGCCGGATCAGTCGATTCATGTAAAAAATTCATGCAGTTATATACAAAGCGGGTTGCTTCGTGTGGGACAACAGTCTGAGGCAAAAACACGCCAATAGCTGGGTGACAGTAATCAGATTTTATCCATTCGAGAGGCCCGGTATTCTGAATCTTCTTGGGAGAGCAAAATGCTCCAACATAATTGAAGGCGTCTTTTCGGTACGTGTGAGCAGCGAAACAATAAGCCATTATCTGAGATATTATAAATTTTCAGTGAATGAAACAACTTTTGTGCAGTTAATTTACTGGGGGAATCTTCAAGCGCATCATATACGAAAACAGTAATTCCTCATAGATGGACAATTACGGAGGCACATGGCTTCTTCTGTGAGGTTTGCTCTCTTCAGGGTATGGAGTCAAGAACCAGATCGTGTCTGGAAGGGAAAGACGCTGTGACAGTCTAGGATAGAAGGCTGTAGTCATCTTACTTTAAATCACTTTACTGAAACACGACAAAAATGACAATGGTAATCGATTGAGCTGGTTCGAGAGGATGGGAAGCAGCACTGACCTGATTCGAGTTGGTGGTTCACCCAGTTCACGGATGAAATCAATCACTTCATCAACCAGATTATCGCGCATTGAATCAAAACTACCGAATGTGTCCTGCTGATTGCACTCAGACATGAGAAATTCCAGACGACATTCGGGGAGAGCCAGTTGTAAGTAAACTCGGACCAAACGTAAATCACTGGCGTTTCCTGAGGGAAGTGAAGATAGGTAGGGAAGAATATGGTACTAGGTTCACAAATACGGAGACGCACAGGCAGTGACTGGGTACCATGACAACGATGAACATATTCCGATTATACTGACCAACAAAATTCAGGTACCGAAATGAAACAAACGACAAAGCGGAAATCACTAAAATGGCTGTGATTTACGAATCGCATCGCAAGAGGAAATGACATGGACGCACGAAAGAAACAAGTCTCCAAGCCACAATAATTTTCAGAAGATAGAAAATCGCGCATTGGAACGAACATCAAATACTTCGAAAGTGTAGTCGTTCGGTCAGGTTGCTTCAAAGCGAAATGGACAAAATGATGTAACCCACGTCGTAACTGTCCAACAATTCAGTGATCGAAACATCCGTATTGTTACCTGGGCAAATATTATCTTCACGGGACATTTGAAAACTCTGGAACGACCCACTGTCGGCTTTGCATCACTTGCGGCCCATGAAGTTGGAGCGTGAACACCAAAGTAACTTGGTGTTAACGTGAGACCAGTTCATTTCCGATTATCTCCAACTGAATACGCTGCACGAAGGCCATCCCGTGTTGCAGCCGAAACAACATTCAGCATATCAAAGTATTTCTTCGAACACAAAGCTACTGACATGAGGCTGTCGAAAGCTCTTTGACAATCCACAACCAGTTTCACCGGTTTCATCATCATCATCGTCGAGAGCAAATCAATGTTTAACATTCATGCTTCGCTAGAGTATAACCACGGTTTATTTGAAAACGTTGTCGTGAAAAGAATAAAGGTGGAAAGAGAAGGGATTTAATGCCAACTTACCACAATCATTACGAGTTACCTGCACCTCCAGACACTCATTCAAACAACCTGGATAGAAGCTGAAGACATTGACATAGATTAGCAGGCCTATTTTGCAGTGTATCCAACCAGGTGCAGTGGGGATCTCGCGGTCTCCAGTCTAGAAAGCGAGTAGCAACCAGAATTTTTGTAATCTTCATACTCTTCTACCAAGTCAAAGGTTGGCCATCCTCGGCATCCGCTACTCCGAATTTGGCACGCAAAACAGCACTCTCTTCGGCGAACGCTAGTTCGCCATCCATGAAACGTGACATGACCAACGCAGCTTCTGGTGCCAAACGGATTATTCAACCGAACATTCGCCTTCTAATTGTCCGGTTACAAACTCACCAACACCAACCCACATGAGCTATGGTTCTGAGGCAACGGTTGCCGAAGACCTGAAGATGTCTCATTTCCGCTGCTCGAACAGGCCAAGTCTCACAGCAATACAACAAAACAGCCCGCACTGTAGCTTGGTACACACGCCCCCTCAGATTAAGGAATACACTAATTTGACGCCATAGGTGTCTCCAATTAGCAAACGCGGTCCGAGCCTTGCAGATTTGTGCATTGAACTCATCTGTCGCACGACAATCAGAAGTAATACAAATTCCAAGATAAGTAAAACGCTCCACAAGTTCCATTATCTCTCCCTGAATTGTAAGTGGCGTGTTTAGTGACTGCATTTCCACGAGCATGACCCTACACTTTGTAGGTGCAAAGTGCATACTAAACGACAGGATGATTTTCGTCAGTTCATCTAAAAACACTTGCGCCTTCTCCTCCTTTTCGAAGACGAGGGCCATGGTAGTCCGTAATTCCAGATCGACAAGATTTTCGTTTGAGGCTATTTGAACCCCAGGCTTTTGAAGTCCTCTCAGAGTTGAAGAGGAATGGGAGGTGGACACTCCCGACGGAAATTTTCTAGCAAACACCTCTGCCTTGTAGTCAGGCTTTTGAGTCAAAGGCCTTGGTCGAGGACCCTAATCGTCTTCCTGTCTGGGCGCTCTGGCAGTATCCCAGTCAAGGAGGTACGCCTCAGAAGTTTGTGAACATAATCCGGTCTCTGTATTCACATTCTTCTGGGTGCGTGAAAGTGTATGTTGAACCCTCCAGAGCTTTCTTATAAAAAGTGGTGCCCAATAGAATATCCACTTTCTCCGTTCTTGTTTAACTTCGTCGTCGATGAACTAATGAGACAAGCACTACAATATCTTAAAAGCTTGGTGGTAAAGTACCTCGGTAGTTGTATAGGCTCCAATAGAAGTGTACCTGATGAAGATAATGTACAAAGCTGAAAGGTGCGAATCACGTTTGCTACTTTGCGTCCTTCATGGCGTCAAAACATGACATCATTGGGTCACAAGGGTCGTTTGTATCCGGCTGCAGTAAGGGCTGTATTGTTGTATGGTTACGAAAAATGGTCTCTGCAGACAGACGACGTGAGGCGTCTCCAGGCTTTTGACCACCAATGCTTCAGAAGCGTTGCTATTATCGAACGGCGTCAACGAATTCGTAGCGAGATAATTAGAAAACTGGTATTTGGTTGTGTGGTTACTTCAGTCGTGGAAACATCCAGCATCACCAACTGCGATGGTCCGGATACGTGCCGAAACAAGGTCTAGCGAGACGAGTGTCCTTCTCTTTCAGAATGGTGGAAACCGTGAAGTGGACAACGTATGACTTAGCGGGGAAGTGTGAAAGAGTTTACGAGTTTGGGTGTTGTTAGTGTGGTGCGTCCTCTTGAATGGGATCCCAATGAACGCTCATGCGCATGGTTGGAGATATTACAAGAAATGGCGGCTGGTGGATGTCAGTGACGTTCATTTTGTTAGCTTCTTCCCAGATTGTCTGACTGAGCGCTTGGGGCGTAGACTTGCGATAGGAAAGCATCACGTCCCCTCCCTGAGCCCACGTCCTCATTTTTTCAAGCTAAACCTTTAAATATAACAAGATACGGCAGTGAAGCTTCAATGTCAAAACTGATGTTGCTACCTCTCATAATGACGTAAGTGAATAAAACAGCCAGAATACAACTATCATCAGTCATGAAGGCAATATCATTGGCCAAGGCATTGCTTAGCAAGAACTTCATTCGTAAACGATTGGGCAAGTTCCAAATGATCCTCACTGATTGGCTGTTGCAGAGGAGTGGATCCCACCACCATCCACACTAAACCTATAGCATTTACTCGATTAAGGCCTCAGCTCGTAGGCGGTTTGAGTGTGCATCAACTTGTTGACATTTCAAAGCTTACAGACGGAAACCAAACCGGGACACTAGAAGAATTACCTGTTTGATATGAGAAAGCCAGAATAAGCAAGCTACTGACATGAGGCTGTCGAAAGCTCTTTGACAATCCACAACCAGTTTCACCGGTTTCATCATCATCATCGTCGAGAGCAAATCAATGTTTAACATTCATGCTTCGCTAGAGTATAACCACGGTTTATTTGAAAACGTTGTCGTGAAAAGAATAAAGGTGGAAAGAGAAGGGATTTAATGCCAACTTACCACAATCATTACGAGTTACCTGCACCTCCAGACACTCATTCAAACAACCTGGATAGAAGCTGAAGACATTGACATAGATTAGCAGGCCTATTTTGCAGTGTATCCAACCAGGTGCAGTGGGGATCTCGCGGTCTCCAGTCTAGAAAGCGAGTAGCAACCAGAATTTTTGTAATCTTCATACTCTTCTACCAAGTCAAAGGTTGGCCATCCTCGGCATCCGCTACTCCGAATTTGGCACGCAAAACAGCACTCTCTTCGGCGAACGCTAGTTCGCCATCCATGAAACGTGACATGACCAACGCAGCTTCTGGTGCCAAACGGATTATTCAACCGAACATTCGCCTTCTAATTGTCCGGTTACAAACTCACCAACACCAACCCACATGAGCTATGGTTCTGAGGCAACGGTTGCCGAAGACCTGAAGATGTCTCATTTCCGCTGCTCGAACAGGCCAAGTCTCACAGCAATACAACAAAACAGCCCGCACTGTAGCTTGGTACACACGCCCCCTCAGATTAAGGAATACACTAATTTGACGCCATAGGTGTCTCCAATTAGCAAACGCGGTCCGAGCCTTGCAGATTTGTGCATTGAACTCATCTGTCGCACGACAATCAGAAGTAATACAAATTCCAAGATAAGTAAAACGCTCCACAAGTTCCATTATCTCTCCCTGAATTGTAAGTGGCGTGTTTAGTGACTGCATTTCCACGAGCATGACCCTACACTTTGTAGGTGCAAAGTGCATACTAAACGACAGGATGATTTTCGTCAGTTCATCTAAAAACACTTGCGCCTTCTCCTCCTTTTCGAAGACGAGGGCCATGTAGTCCGTACATTCCAGATCGACAAGATTTTCGTTTGAGGCTATTTGAACCCCAGGCTTTTGAAGTCCTCTCAGAGTTGAAGAGGAATGGAGGGTGGACACTCCCGACGGAAATTTTCTAGCAAACACCTCTGCCTTGTAGTCAGGCTTTTGAGTCAAAGGCCTTGGTCGAGGACCCTAATCGTCTTCCTGTCTGGGCGCTCTGGCAGTATCCCAGTCAAGGAGGTACGCCTCAGAAGTTTGTGAACATAATCCGGTCTCTGTATTCACATTCTTCTGGGTGCGTGAAAGTGTATGTTGAACCCTCCAGAGCTTTCTTATAAAAAGTGGTGCCCAATAGAATATCCACTTTCTCCGTTCTTGTTTAACTTCGTCGTCGATGAACTAATGAGACAAGCACTACAATATCTTAAAAGCTTGGTGGTAAAGTACCTCGGTAGTTGTATAGGCTCCAATAGAAGTGTACCTGATGAAGATAATGTACAAAGCTGAAAGGTGCGAATCACGTTTGCTACTTTGCGTCCTTCATGGCGTCAAAACATGACATCATTGGGTCACAAGGGTCGTTTGTATCCGGCTGCAGTAAGGGCTGTATTGTTGTATGGTTACGAAAAATGGTCTCTGCAGACAGACGACGTGAGGCGTCTCCAGGCTTTTGACCACCAATGCTTCAGAAGCGTTGCTATTATCGAACGGCGTCAACGAATTCGTAGCGAGATAATTAGAAAACTGGTATTTGGTTGTGTGGTTACTTCAGTCGTGGAAACATCCAGCATCACCAACTGCGATGGTCCGGATACGTGCCGAAACAAGGTCTAGCGAGACGAGTGTCCTTCTCTTTCAGAATGGTGGAAACCGTGAAGTGGACAACGTATGACTTAGCGGGGAAGTGTGAAAGAGTTTACGAGTTTGGGTGTTGTTAGTGTGGTGCGTCCTCTTGAATGGGATCCCAATGAACGCTCATGCGCATGGTTGGAGATATTACAAGAAATGGCGGCTGGTGGATGTCAGTGACGTTCATTTTGTTAGCTTCTTCCCAGATTGTCTGACTGAGCGCTTGGGGCGTAGACTTGCGATAGGAAAGCATCACGTCCCCTCCCTGAGCCCACGTCCTCATTTTTTCAAGCTAAACCTTTAAATATAACAAGATACGGCAGTGAAGCTTCAATGTCAAAACTGATGTTGCTACCTCTCATAATGACGTAAGTGAATAAAACAGCCAGAATACAACTATCATCAGTCATGAAGGCAATATCATTGGCCAAGGCATTGCTTAGCAAGAACTTCATTCGTAAACGATTGGGCAAGTTCCAAATGATCCTCACTGATTGGCTGTTGCAGAGGAGTGGATCCCACCACCATCCACACTAAACCTATAGCATTTACTCGATTAAGGCCTCAGCTCGTAGGCGGTTTGAGTGTGCATCAACTTGTTGACATTTCAAAGCTTACAGACGGAAACCAAACCGGGACACTAGAAGAATTACCTGTTTGATATGAGAAAGCCAGAATAAGCGAGACACAAACGGGATTTCCGCCAAGATATTGCTCGACTGTGTTATTGGCGAGGCATACTCAAGAGTGTGTTTCTTCAAATTCCACAAGGGGGTACAAGTTCTGAACTACCTTTGGACAATAAGTATCAAGAAGGTTGCATTTCAAGAATGAATCATATCAATGAATCCAAGAGGACAATCGGGTACTCAAGCATCCTGACTGACAGCTTGTGAAACGTGATGCATCATTGTCGAATAAAAACCATATGGGGCGGTAAATCAGTTTATCCGGAAACACGTCAAAAAATATGTACCACGTACAAAAGCATACATTTTCTATACATATTTAGTGACTTACCGTCTAATCCATGAACGCAAACAACCAAATGAACATCTTCACTCTGTGAGTCTGTTTCGGAGAAATAGGCATAAGGTGATGCTACAGTGGCAAAATCACTGTATACGTGGCCCTGAAAGTCAACAGCGATTTTTCGCTTGATGTCTTCCTTCAGTTGTAGAAAATCCATCACACCCGGGCACACGAGGTCAATCAGAGAGCGTTGAAGGCCACTTGGACAAAAACTAAGAGGGAGTTCGTTTTCGACGCCTGGGTTAGACAGAGGGGTCATTGGCAAATGACCAACGGACTGAGCATCTTTTGGTTGGCGCACGCGAGAAACGTCCAGTGCCTTTAGATTCACAGCAGACTGTGCCTGATTGGTTTGAAATGGAAGTATTTATGAACATTTAAGTAAAACATGTCTACGAAGAAATATCTTTCTTGAAAAAAAAACAATTTTTTGGCTCAGCCGGTCTAGAAAAACACAGTCAGGAAGACTCTCAGCACATGTGTTTTGCGGCCTCAAAAGGACTGTTCACAGTGGCAATGCCGTTTGATACCGGCGCATATTTACCAGTAAACCTCCACGATAGAGGTTGTTATATACAATGCCTCCATCGCTATTCCGTGAACCAACTGGCGTGGAACGGCCCTAGTTAACTTACTCGAACCTAGGATAGGTGCATGGCAGCAACTGTTTAAACATATTACAAAGACGCGAGACCCATTGAAGGTAACAAGAGTAGAAAAGTGAAGTGAAGCAACGTAGCATGTCCCAGTTTTCAAAAAGTTTCCAATAAATGCAAAGGAGTTTATCATAGAAGAATTGGTTTTTGTAATAAGCTTGTCCTCTTTTCTGTTTTTTTTACTCGACTGACTTTGTAGCCCAATAATAATTCCTCTGTAAGGACCCGATGAAGCGGGCTGAAACGTACGTTATTTGTGATATTCTACCCCACAACACTCTATAGTACAGAACAGTTCACTCGAAAAACTCACGTCGACGCATTCTTACTAAGTTGCACATTGCCGCGGCATGACCTAAGAGACAAAACTCTCCCACAGTGTCAGAATGTGGACGGTTTTGCGGACCAACCGCCGCTACAGAACAAGACTGACTGGTTCACAAACACCTTCACCGACGAACTACAAAAGTTATCGAGTCTGATTAGAAAGAAAACCTACGAATTAAATTTCGCATCTTCATTTCGACCAACAACATGCTCAGAGAGATTTCGCAGAACGGCAAATTGAAGGACAGGTAAAACTCGGCTTAAACAACTGAGCAGTCGTCGGGTTACTGTATGAATCGCGAGGGGCACAGCGGATAAATCAATTCAGCAGTACCGAAACAGAATGTAATGACCGTGGATAAGTTGAGAAATCTGTCGCAATGCACGAATTTGCAGTGATATCCACCAGACTGATAGAAATTGAAGCATTAATTCAGTTAATTTTAATAAGCTAACAGGTGTGCCAGCACAAAAAACAAGTAGTAGTAATCGTCCAGCTTTAACAGCCTTTTGGTTCCTAGTTGCTATACAACACGATAGAAGCGCGAGGACCCAGATACTGCCCAAGCCTTTACAAAAGCAGTCGAGAAGCACAGGTTGGTTTGGAAAAACGGACATTTCCGTCAGTAAGTTCGAGCTTGAATCACTGGGTTATCATGAGCTCAAATGGGGCAGGCATCGTGTGCGATTCTCTACAGCTCACTTCCGAATTCGGGGCTAATGATGCTACTGATGTTCGTCAAGTAACGTAAAAGTAAATCCGGATCGAAGGCACTCTCCGGAGAGTACTCGAAAGCTTGGGGACCGCATTCGGTGTTAACAGCACGCTACTGCGCGTCCCGCTAAAATACTCAGCTGTTTTTATAACCTCAACTTGGAGAATTTTGCCAGAAGAGCTACACCCATGAAAATAAATGAAAGTGAACCCATTGTATAACTTGTACATTTCAGTACCTGTGGTTTGCAGAAAGAAAACAAATCACTATACCAAGCATTTAGAAATGGAATACCATTAAAATAACCCATTGATGGCAAGACGAATATAGTGATAATGATTTTGAACAGAGCTATAGACTGCTTACATGTTTTGTGGCCATCACACTGGAGAGACATGCATTCTCTTGTCGCAACAACTCCACAAAACTAAGCTTTTCATCCTTTGGATTTTCGTGCGGGAACACATCTTCATCTTCACTATCCTCAAGATTCAACACGTGATAGCCGCATTCAGTTAACCGGTGTTCATTCGGTGACTTGACAGAAGACGGTTGTGCTGGGGCCTGTCCAATAGGATTCGACTCATACACGTGATTTATGTTAAATGCGATATTTTGATTGACTATCGCGCAGGGCTTCCCGTTTACGTGTTGAATCCGAGGGGTTACAGTTGTTTCACTGTGCATATGGTGTGCTTCTACCGGAACAACGGACAAATCGCCATTAATTTGAAGGTCCTTTACCAAAGAACGAGTGCCAAGGGTAGTAGGACCAATGTTATTGCGGTTGTCGGTTGATTGGAGACCCTTATCGAGCGATCGGGATTCCATGGGACCTGTGGCGGAGACGGTTGTATCAGCAATAGTGTCAAAGGATGGTAGTAATAGGGTGGATTTGGAGGCACGCACTGCAGACTCCACGTCCGATGTGGACCGTGAGATGCATCGCGCTAAGTTGACTGAAGTAAGGTGACGACGATTAGCCGACTGAGTAATTAGTTGGGCGGACGTGTTGTGTAGAGCCAGTTCTGGAACCACTGATACCGTCAAATCGGGACAGGAACCCAAATAGGCTAAACTGAAAAAGATGGTAGAAATAAGTGGGTACCCCACGGCTATGCAGACTGTTGCAAGGTAAGCATAAGTAACGAATACAAATACAGCAATCTGCTCCCGAAGATAGGTGTTTCTAGAGCCCCTGTTAGAAGTGAAGGTCGACAACCCCCCTATGGTCTTGACATCAGTGTGCTGTTCATGGTCGTTCACCACCACCTTTCGTTCAGTCGGTAGTTCGGTCGACCACAAGTTTTCTTATCAAGTGGAGCTCAGCATTTGCGGTATAAAACTAAAAACGGAAGTTCTGTGGTATACCTCAGTTAATTTATAGGTCAATCGTTATACCCATCCCTGTAGCCGAGCATGCTTCAACGGCAACTGGAAACAATGCATAAGGGTAAACCACCTAAGAATGAAGCATGAAATCGTGCTCCACTATTTGTGTTCACGAGCTGTATATAACAAACTTTCCCAGGAATGGTTGTTAATCTGTCCGCAAGTAGCTATGAAAACAATATGTAAAAAATGCTCGGTACATTTACAATCCTCTAAGTAACTATTTCGATACGACTACCCATGAAAACAGTCCACGAAAGCCATTTCTCAATCGCACAACCATACGTGGGCACAAACCACTCATTGGTTTTTCTAACAATCACTGCATATCAGTGCTCCCATTGTCAGCGGTGCGGATGAACGTGAAAAGTACATCACAAATCCTTGAGTACGTAGTTTCTACACATCATACCGAATGATCGAACATGCCAACTCACTACAGTTGAACAGAAATCGGCTCGCACATCAGAGAGTCGGCGGCGGGAATGGCTTAAACTCTCTGCACCATTATTTTTCTACCAGGGAAACAGGTGGCACAGGTTTTTGGAGCCAATACAAAGTTGCTCCCTTACAGAACGCCCATATCCAAAGCGGTTGCCAGGCACCTTGGTCAATAGTGTCCAAAGATTTGTGACGCCAGATAAAACAATCAGAAACTTTGGATTGGAATAGGTGCCTGGTGTCCCGCGTACAGGTTTGACGAAAACCAGTGCCCCGCTTCAAAAAGTGTCATACGCCGCCGTAGGTTAATGAACAACAGTTGAATACTGACCTTACCTGATATGGGAGCCCCATGTAATCCGCATGTCTTCAGAAGGGGTTCTATGAAAGTTGGGTACATATCCCGCCGTTTATTCATCTACTATAAAATTCGCACCTTCCTATATAGTGTGCGGACTTTGCCTAGACGAATATGCCAAATAATGGTTTGCCTGATGGACACCTTGCGTGTGTAATAAAGGGGACGTGGGTAATAAAGCTATCGACAAAAATGATAAAAGTTTGGTGAACGTCTTGTGATAATTGGACTAGCAGTTCGTTCTGTAATTGATACTTACTCTTGTGTGTACGTCCTGCACAACCAGGAATCTGAGCGTCTGAAAGAAGAACAGATCATTCAATAGCACATTAGTGTGTGTATAAAGGAAAAGTAACATCTCACAATGATACTAAGCATGTAAATCGATGGATTGAGGACGCAGTCTAGTGTTGGAGTTGTGAACAGCAATGCATCGTAGACAATAGCTGTGATGCAGGAACTCAACTTCTCCAAATATTCACGTGTTCAGCAGGATTGCGAGCGGCTAAGTTAAGCGGAAAAACTGTTAAACAAATTTCGGCTAGGTAAGCATACTCCTGTTGTCCAATGAGCCAAACTGCAGGCATTTCCCTTCCCACGAAAGAAATGGGTTTGGGTAGCGGAGTGTTTACTTGCAAAGGCTTTATGAGACACAATGAGGAACCATACAAGAGATTGATCTGGCTCCCAGTATAAACTTTTCTGACCTGTCTTACGATGTAAAAAAAAACTTGTGCTGTACAGTATGTTCACCTGTCACTGTTATTCAACACAACATACGGAAGACCAAATGTTCAAGTGGAGAGCTGATGTGAAAGGTGGGAAACCGAATATCATACAAGGCATTGCGCCTCATTAAAAGTACGAATTTCTCTTTTGAGAAATTGTTGCCTTTCAGAGTGAACCGTCTAGCTGTAACGCTCGTTCGGTGCCCAAGATCTGTGCAGCTTAGTAAAGCAGTGAGCTATTTTGGAGTAAAAGTTCAGAAAAACTGTGGTTTGTGGAATAAGGTTTTACGGGCGAAGTTTTCTCGAACTGTAAGAGGAAAGTGTATACTCAGAATAATGCAGTAACCGTGCAGGTGAAATGTTTGAAGTACCTACCTCGACCCTCGACAAGAAAGTTTCCTAGGCCGTTGTTTGAGGTGTCTGAATGTTTTCGCTTTCTTCGTAGATTCGCTCAAGGCAGAATCAGAGTTGATTCGATATGGTGAACAGGTAGTAAAAATATTCGGTACCGACAGGCTGGAGAGAGTATGGGACTGTGAACCGAAAAGAGATTATTGATGAGTCGTTATTTTTCATTACCTTTGAGAATGGAAACAGATCTATCCCTTCTGACACATCAGGTTTTGGCATGCGGCCACCGGGAGGAAACGGAGGTGGCCGACTAAGTGTGCCCAGTGCGATGGTCGGTCGATCACTGGAACTGGGAGTCCAACTTAGTCGCACAGTTTGTGCACGCGAAATGTTCACTTTGCGAAACACCCGTCGATATGAAGAATGAGAGACAGTAGAAGCCCTGGTGCGGAATTCGGAGTAACTGTCCGCCCGTATTATTGATTTATTTCGTGAGGCCTTCATAGCAGATTCATCATTGGGCTGTGAGGAGAGAGAAATTCTCGTGGGCGAGCTGACTTGGCGACCCGATTGGTTTGAAGACGATCTGGAAACAGTCAGACTGTGGCCAACCGACCGATCCATGGTATCGTTTGGAACAGACCATAACATCGATCGAGTTCGACTGCTACATTGTGGAACATGAATAGCAGTTATAAAGTTAGGGATTCGGAAATACCCATGCTTATTGTTCAAAGTTTCCCGTGTGGCATAGGTTGTAACATGAATTAATTCACTTAAGCGTGAAAATGACACCAGCAGATGGTGTGGTTTATGCACCAGATATTTTATTTTCAAGAGTGGAGAGCTCATTGCCAAGGACCTCCTGTGCGAATGGTCGACTACTGATTGATCGAAAACATGGAACATTTGATTCATATTACAATCTGGAAACGTGATGGGCTAACTCACCACGAGCTTGCTTGTATAGGCGATCACATCAGACAGAGATAAGGTCAAATTACCCTATATTTTAGATAAGGTAGGAAAATTTTGCCGCTGGAATTTTTGTGACTCGGTGTTTTCCTCAACTATAAATGGCGGTCACAGTAAGCCATAAAGTCAAATCGACGAAATTAATGATGTTAACACCACCAGACTGACAGTAAAGCACTTAGGAGAGGATTGGCGCATCTAACAATAAACATTAGCCACCGACAAATGGCCACTGGAAGTAACCGTTAAGGAAACAAATGAACCAACGGCGTGTGTGTTAAAACACACTGACCCCTGAACAACGTATAAGTCCATGAAAATTCAGGCCAGATGCCATGAACTAAGCAGCTGCTAGAGCAGCAAAGAGCTACCTGAAGCGCAGGAACCTCAAGTAATCAATGGACTTTAAGACAGACCAGTTCATCTGACAGCCAGAAATGAACTACCAAAATTCAGTACTAGAGTTATTTTGCGAGTACCGAATAAAGAATAACCGAAAATTCAGGCACCAAATACTTAATTATCCGTCATGCGAATTCATGCACAACGGGGAAGAGCAGCCATGGTAGCACACATCCGGCAGAACACGGTGTGAACAATACACCATATATTCTATACCTATGAATATATATGATAACTACAGCGTGACAGGGGTTCTACTCTGTTGCCTTAGTTACAGAAGACGTAGCACTCACCAAGTGCTGCAAAGAGGACAATGTAGAGGCTCTTGTGGAAAAAGCTCTAAGTCAGCTTCAAGCCACCTAAAAATGCATATCTAATGTATTTTGCACGCTCGTTAACTATTCGCATTCATTACCATAAAGGTAATCACGTAGGAACAAATAGCAACATTGGCTGGAGAGCTTAGAAGATACAAAGCACGACAATATCGTTTACCTTCCCTGGTGTCCTAAGTGGATTTTACTCGTTAATTGCCAGCATAATATAAATTTGAATCCAACGGGAAACAAAAAAGCAGAGAAAGTATGAATGGCTGGAAAAAGCGTATTCGAAGATTTAAGCTCAACAAGAGATAAAAATTACTGAAATAGAAATTCCGAAGACCTTTACTTCTTATCATTGTCACCATAGTCAGAAGAATAGAAATTCTCGACAAAAACTGCACTTGTTTATATAGCAGTCCATAAAAGCGCCGTTCACTGACATGCTCACTTGTGAATATTTTGGGAACTTGTGAAACTCATCATTCTCATTCTAATGGTCCTCCTTTTGTCCCGGTGCGATAGTTCTGAACCGACCAAACGCACCACGCTGGGCGGTTCAAACAAACAGCGTGGGTACAGGTTCACCAATGTTGGACTGCTGACTGGGAACATTTGCCAGTCCTTTATTCCCCTTGGCTTATAGAAGTCTCCCGGATCACATCGCATTCCTACACTGCTCCGAATTGACGTTATAACTTATGCCGTCGCTTGCTTCTTCCCTCAAGCCTATCTGGTAGTGTGTTATGCCATCTTCCTGCAGAACTTCACTACCTTTCCGATTCGGACAACTTTCCTATTTCAGTCGCTCTCATTTTATCCAAAGTCCTAAAGTCCATCGTGACCGAATAGCTCCAGTGGAGTGCTGGCTGCGTGTCCTCTTGCGACCAGCAATATGGATTTAGGAGTAACCGCTCTACCGGGGTCCTGCAAGCGTATTTTTTCATAGGTCCGGTCATCTGCTCTATACGTTTTGATGAAGCTGAACCATTTTGCCTGGATGTTTGAACCGAGCACGGTTTAAGGGGTCTCCGCCAAGCTACCTATGTACAGCCTACGCCCTCTTTTGGTCAACTGAAGTAGAAACTTCGGAAACAATGGCGCCGTTTTTCAAACCAACACCACCAACGTCGGAGTGGTGTTTTCTTCTGTCTGTCCTCACATCTTTACTAAGATCCGCTTTTCCCCGTCCCTGGCTGAATTCACGCAATTGCAGATGATGCTGTTCTCCACGAATTCACTTATATCATTCCGGGGAATGAAACAATGGGCCGTTTTTCAGACCAACACCACCAACGTCGGAGTGGTGTTTTCTTCTGTCTGTCCTCACATCTTTACTAAGATCCGCTTTTCCCCGTCCCTGGCTGAATTCACGCAATTGCAGATGATGCTGTTCTCCACGAATTCACTTATATCATTCCGGGGAATTCCTCGACTCCTAAACATCAGATTCGTTCCACCATGGGATTTCGTTTTCACGTTCAGGTTCCGTATCCTGCCACTAAACTTTTACTTCTGGAACAAGTTCAACAGAAAGTTGAGTCCTGTTGCTTCCCCGAAACTGACCAGTGACCTCGAATCCCTTTTTTCTTTTCTTTGTTCGCTCCAAATTCATATAACCTGTTTTGCCTCCTAAGTTTCTACAACGCCCCGATTACTTCTGCCAGATGAGAATATCCAGAAACGAAAAACTCTCGAGGATTCACTCTGTTTTCCCCGCTTCTTTCAGCCCTCAATTATTCAGGAGTGGAGTTAGTGCCTAAGGACAAAACCCAGCTGACTCTGTGCTATACGTGTGACTTCTTGATTTTCATGCACTTTAGTGTCTCGACATGATTCTGCGTGCTTTCCATGCAACTTCATTATGGTTATGAAAGGCTTCCCTTCCAGTATGGTCCATCAAGTGAGTAGTGAAAAAAAAGACGGAACTGAGGGTACTGTTAGCTCACTTCCAAAGTTAAGAGCTCAGTGAAATGAGAGGAAGAATAATGTTGCACTCGTATCCTCCAGTTTAGTCACAGGTCTAGTCAGAAAAGAAAAGCGTTTATTTGAGTAGGCAGATTAATTAGTTAAGTGAAAATCCATTTAAACCGGAAAGAATGCGACTAAAGTGGATGAAGTCTCGGCTAATGCGGTAACTTACTCGCGACTTACTGGCCCAACACGCCCGACGGAGGCATTACTAGTGGGCAACTCGGGGGTGGAAGGGTGGCGATCACGTGATCTGTGTGTAGTGGGTCGGCGGATGGGAGTATCTGAAGAAATGAACAAGTTCTCCATCGAATCATCCGGTGTACGGTTGCGGTAGCCTAATAAACGGATGGAATCTGTGTGGTTGGGAGTAGGCAGAACACTGTGAACCCGCGGCCGAATCAGGTGAAATGATCGACGTCCTGGATAACTGGTTCGGCATCGTCTTCGTTTATTCTGGCCGAGATACCGCAGAACCGGTGGTAGATTGAGTGACACACGAGGAAGTCCAATATCCGCAAGCGCCGGACTGGACCGTGAAAATAACTTGAGTTTGTACAGGGAGGAGGTGCGTGCGTGTTGATCAGGGCAGCTACCGACGAGTGACGAACGCCGTCCACGAACTGCGAGAAATAGAACGAATTATTTTTTGGTTATTTCATGAGCTGCAAAGTCACACTAGGTATCACATGTTCGTAAAATAAATTACTCCAGGAACTGTGATTAGAAACAAAAGTGCTAACACAAAATAACAAACTTTATTTGCGCCGCCATATAACAAACACAATAAATTGGTATGAAAATTGTTAAGGCTTGGCTTCAGATCCTTAATAGTGATGAATGGTGCGCTATTCAGTAGACTTATTCAATACAGCATTTTTCTACTAATGGTCGTGTAGGGAGAAACAATGTCCAGCTCACTAATAGTATGTACCAAATCAGCCCTGAGGGTTTAGACAGGACAACACAAGTCCACGAATGATTCTCGACACGCGATCAAAAAAGTTCTCTCTTAGATGCTTAATTATTATATTAAAAAGAAATAGTCAGGGCCCGTTTTGAAAAGGTGCTCCTGAGGGACAGAACCCGAGGCACCAAAATGGTAATCCACGTCCTCACCCAGGTAGTTTAAGAAAATGAACTAGTGTGGTCACGAGGTAAAAGGCACGAAGTCAGCCTCATCAATGGGGGGGATAAACTTTTCTAGACAATTTGCCTCCCAAAGTGCCTCTAGAGGAACCTAAAACTTCCCCAGCCGATATAGCCATTAAAATTAAACTGAACAGTCTATCGGTCTGCCTAAAATGAGAAAATCACCTAAAAGTGAAGTAGGTACACGTCAGAAACATATTGGTTTTGATTGACGGGCAACACATTTACCCGTGTTTTAAATAATTGACCATCATCATCATTGACAGCGTGACATTAGTGTTCAACACTGATGTTTCGCTGCTGTACAACCATGATTCATTTGAAAGCCTTAGCGTGGACAGGAACCATTCATTTAAGAATATGTTCCGTGGTAGTAAAGGCCGCCATAATGAAGACATTAATTCAAGCACCGCCAGTCATGATTACGGCTCCCCACTTGTAGGCAGTTTCTTTTGTATGAATGGAAAGAAACGCGGAAGCACAGGATTACATTAACTGATATGCTGTCGAAGCGACCTAGGCACTGAGGATTCCAAGTGCTCACCTAAACAGCCTCGGGAAGTAGGACAAAGGCCTCCGCGACACCAAGCAGGAAAAATTCGAGAGAACCGGGGGACACTGATTCAATTGTCCACAGCTGAACTAACTTTGATAAACACCTTCGGCCCCATCAAGTTCACAGAGAAAGTGTTCCTCATCAAACTAGGCACCACTAGTTCAGATTTTGAAATGTGGGTTGCAATCATTCAGTCTGTCCGTCGGGATTCTTGGGTATAACATCCATCTTCAAGGACAATCGCAATAGGCAGGCCGAACAACCATCATTTTTTTCCTGAGCTACATACGGACGGATAAGCGGAAGAAGTAACATCATCGGTGCGTTGCCAGGATGTTCCCTAAAAACGCAATGATGGTGTCACCCCGATTAGGATGAAACGTCTGCAATCACATTGTCCAGCTCAACGAACAAACCAACGACTAGTTACGCTACCTAAACTAACAACATCCTCCTAAATACAAGATCTCTCATGTACTGGTGTGTACCCATGCCCACTGTCCCCTGGACCAGTGGATAACCAAGTATTTGGTCCGAGCAGACTGAGATACCACTAATTCACGAAGGAAACGAATTACGTTGTAGGCAGTACAATTTTGAGAATAAAATATATTTAGATTGTTTCCGAAACATTTTAAAAATGGTGTCGATAAATCTTTCTGTCAGGATATCGTATAAATAGTGTAAATAGATGTTTTTACAACGTTATATCTTCTTATCTGCGTCATTTTATTCCTCAGGCTGTATAGAAAGGGAAAATTGCGGTCAAACGTGATTTATGACTTTTCAAGTGGCAAGTACATAGAATTTCATCTGCTGTGATACATGTGGTGATGATGCGATTGTCTGCGGGTCCGTTTTGACGGCTTTTTACATAAATTGAAAACTTCATGCCGAACGTGCCCGATCTATACATCTTGAAACTGACAGTTTCAAGCTCCTTGGAAATAACTTGACAGTGGTTTGTTGAGTTTGAAGATTAATTGACAATCTTGGCTGAAAATCGCCAACAAAATTACTTATCTGTTGAATTTTTCATACTGCATTTTAAGACAACATATTTGTTGAACAGAGGAAAATAGTAGGAATTTCGGTAATCCGTGGGTGCGACCAGTTGGTAGATGAATTTATATACAGGTACAAAAATATGGGCGGAAATTGCAGTAGGGAGACTGACATCGATCGACCGCACTTAGCTAAGTTGAACCTATTGGCGAGGAGGTAAGGGTCAAATCACTGTTGTAATGGCTTGAAGCCGTGTCCTAGATATCGAAAGACGAACCTGTAAAAAGTTGTGATAAAGGAATAGTCACAAGATTCTAGGGAATCCGTGGTGACAGCCGTCCTCGCGGTCTACCGTAACGAAAAATGTGCTATGCTGCGTATGATTTGCGACGTACGCTCATCTGATTAGTATCCGGTTCATACAACGCCAAAAAGGTCGAGCCTGTTAAGAACGACAACGAAACTAATCAAAAATTTACGGCAAATACTGGTAACTGAGTGCCAAAAGGCCGATTGGAAAGTACGGTCCATAGTTTGCGATATCTGCACAATAGCTTCACATGTGCGAACTGTAGGTCACGGATAAGTAACTGGAAGTTTAACCGAAGATATGGTGGTTTATGACACGCATTAGTATAGCACTGTTGCTGCGCACACATACAACCTCATCGGTTACGATAACTCTGCTCTCAGCGGAGATTGCATGAAATCCAAAGAGACTGACACGGTCATGACAGATATGTACACGACGGGTGTCTCTACCCTACATCGTGTGCCGGTTGCACAATCAAGGTTTAGGTTAGCCCATTTACAAAGCTTGATGTTGCGACAGAGATCTGGCTGCCGTGCGACTACTACATTGACTTAGAGTAACGAATTTCTGTTGCCCGATTTTCTGCATTTCTTTTTATTGAGTGCGAGTAGTTTCAGCGTCATTTGGATCAACCCAACCCCGTGCCGTCGATGCCTCCTCGACTGGGGACGAAATGTTTGCAAACCAACTAACAAGCTCAGAGAACAAATCAACAATCAAGTTATTCTGACAATGCTATAAAACACAAATCTGAAAACACACTAGGTTTCGGCACACAATTTTGTGCACAAGATGATTCCAACGAAGACTGCTACAAAATTCAGTAGTACAAGAGATTTGGTTCTGTAAGTGAAGTCAATTGATGCCGAAAAGCTTAGAAGCACTGTACAGCTGTACAATCTACATTGAGGATCGATAGCAGTGCGTATCTCAGGTTAGAGCACATGACCTCCGGGTTAGTGGTTAAAAGCAAAGCGCTCGAGACAACTCGGCAGTTAGAGCACGAACTTAGTGTCGAATAGAACAACGTATAGCAATGGGCAATAAAGGCATTATCGGCTTAGCTATTCGTCTGGAAACCTCTACACAGTGGCATCAGAAATAATATACGCAAGGAATCCAAAAACTCTAGTCGTAGGGTAGAATACCCGAAGTGATGTTCACATGAGGAAACCGGGAATGGATACACTCACAAGTCCTACAGAAGACAAAATATAATTCATAAGGTAGCTCTTGAATTCAGACCATCTCAAAGCAAACGGAAAATCCAAAAGTTCGGGTATGACTTCCTTTGCGTGTATTTCCTACTACGTAATATGAAGAACCACGACATAATTGAGGCTAGGTTCTTCAAGCTCAGGTGAGACCAATGGGAAACCCTCAAAAGAGACAGAGAAATCACTAATGCCTCACTGCTATACAACCACAAAGCTTTTATAATTAATAAAGGAAACCACTCACAAGGTTGCTGAAAACTCTTCGACAGCCCACGACCGGTGTCGCCTTTCTCGGGGCTCATCAAGTAGGCGCAGTCCCCGAGCTTCCGTCAACCTTATGTTCTACTTGAACCCAAATTGCACTGTTTCCGAGAAATACACTCATTTGCAAATCAATTTGGTTTTCACGAGAGACTCAACTGAATGTCTCGTTTATGCTATTCTACAACTGAACGTGCTGCACACAGTTCGCCTCATGATTCAGTTGGCACGATATTCGAGATATCGCAGTCTATTTTAATAAAGGAAACTATTCACAAGGTTGCTGAAAACTCTTCGCCCTTCTTGAGGCTCATCAGGTAGGCACAGTCCCCGATGAAAAGAACAGAAAAGAGTGGGTGCGAGAGGGAACCTGGTTCTGGCCTTACTGTAACTTGGTACATGCGACCCTAAAGACGCAGTGGTATGCCTTTTTGACGCCACAAGTGACGTAAATCAGCAAACGAGTTTCGAACCTTTGAGGTTGGTGCACTGACTCCATCAGACACATTTCCGTCAGACCTAATGCAACTACCGAGGTATGTAAAACTCCCCATAAACTCTGGTGCTTCTCTTTGAATTGGAAGGGGCATGTTCAGAGACTGCACGTTCCGAAGCATGACCGCACTTCTTACATGCATGGCGCGGGCTGAAAGATGTGGTGATTTTCAGTTCGTTTACGATACCAGTATAGAAGGGTTGAGTGTCTCGGATATCTTGGCCCCCAGTTTGACAGGTGGTGCCTCAACTTCTGAAGTAGCTTGCATTTTCGCCAATGTAAGCTTCAATGAGGGGTGAAAATGAATGAGGGCCTCAATGCCATAATGCACCGATTGGATGAAACATATCAATAGGTAGTTCGGCACCGAGTCAACAATGACGTGCTGTTGATGATTAAAGTGATCAGTATAGGCCTTCGACACACATATACCTTTAGTAACGACAGTGATGGGGCCATTTTCTCCCGTGCATGATGGGTCAAGTGCTCAGAATTTCGTCAAACTGTACGTGGTCGATTAAAAATTCAGTATTAAAAGGCTTCAAGGCTCGACCAGGGCTAGTTGGAGACGGCATCATCCGGTCCTTTACAAAGCTCACTGTTGCTCGAGACTGAATTCGTTATCCTCATCGACATTAACAACAGCAATAATACTTGTGTCTAACATGTGGAAGAATGCTTGGTAAAGGGTGAAAAGAAAAGGGGAGGGATGAGACATATTACGAAATTCTGCCTTTAACTCGTCCACATTGAATCATGGTACAATTCACCGATTTCGAAAAGAACAGAAAAGAGTGGGTGCGAGAGGGAACCTGGTTCTGGCCTTACTGTAACTTGGTACATGCGACCCTAAAGACGCAGTGGTATGCCTTTTTGACGCCACAAGTGACGTAAATCAGCAAACGAGTTTCGAACCTTTGAGGTTGGTGCACTGACTCCATCAGACACATTTCCGTCAGACCTAATGCAACTACCGAGGTATGTAAAACTCCCCATAAACTCTGGTGCTTCTCTTTGAATTGGAAGGGGCATGTTCAGAGACTGCACGTTCCGAAGCATGACCGCACTTCTTACATGCATGGCGCGGGCTGAAAGATGTGGTGGTTTTCAGTTCGTTTACGATACCAGTATAGAAGGGTTGAGTGTCTCGGATATCTTGGCCCCCAGTTTAACAGGTGGTGCCTCAACTTCTGAAGTAGCTTGCATTTTCGCCAATGTAAGCTTCAATGAGGGGTGAAAATGAATGAGGGCCTCAATGCCATAATGCACCGATTGGATGAAACATATCAATAGGTAGTTCGGCACCGAGTCAACAATGACGTGCTGTTGATGATTAAAGTGATCAGTATAGGCCTTCGACACACATATACCTTTAGTAACGACAGTGATGGGGCCATTTTCTCCCGTGCATGATGGGTCAAGTGCTCAGAATTTCGTCAAACTGTACGTGGTCGATTGAAAATTCAGTATTAAAAGGCTTCAAGGCTCGACCAGGGCTAGTTGGAGACGGCATCATCCGGTTCTTTACAAAGCTCACTGTTGCTCGAGACTGAATTCGTTATCCTCATCGACATTAACAACAGCAATAATACTTGTGTCTAACATGTGGAAGAATGCTTGGTAAAGGGTGAAAAGAAAAGGGGAGGGATGAGACATATTACGAAATTCTGCCTTTAACTCGTCCACATTGAATCATGGTACAATTCACCGATTTCACACGTTAGGACAGTATCTACGTAAAACTCACCAGTGAAATGACACCAGCTGATTCAACACCATCATCAACATCAAAATCATCATCATCATCGCCCTCATCAACAGCATCACATCAGTAGTAAGCAGTGATATTTAGCTGCCATACAAAGAATGCCTTGGTAAACAGAGAAAAGAGGTGCGGACTTAGTACAAACAGCCTTATGCCCCATTGAAAGCAGTCAAGAACAAGGCACCCATATCTTGAGACAGTAACGCAGCTGAGCACCACAGTGAAGTAGGACGGGCCCAGTGGAATCAACCCGATATCTTTTGCGAACCTCATTTGGCATGAGGTCACCATACAACGGCCTACAGACTTCGGTCAGACAGCCGGCTGGGAAATGACAGCCTGCTTGAAACTTAGCCGACTCCAAAACCAACACTCATTAAAGATCAGTATTCCCAGTTCGGCGGGCTTTGTAACAGTACCCACGGTAGGTGGAAACAAATTAACCGATTTGAGGGAATCAACGGTCAAGAGAAAAAAGTTGCGCTGACGCCAAACACACCTTCGGATCGAGTACCAACAGCAACGTCCACAGTCTTTCTGGTCTTTACAGGTTCACAGGTGCCATTGACAAGTACGCTTATTGGTGAACTGCAACGATCAGCCAGCACCGACGGTTTGACAGTCTCGTACACAGCATCGTCACCGAGCCCTCCTGATTCCTTCACATCAGTTGAATCGACCGGAGGCGATAGATATATGTCCTCGAAAATAATCGGCAAACTAGTCGTGTCTCCATCCAATTCGCGGCAGCTGACAGGTAGTGAAGGTAAGTGTTGAAAGTAGGCGGATTGTCTTACTTCGTTTGCTAGTGCCTCGTGTCCAACCGTACTAAAGGGTAGAACAAAACAATAAGCCCAGCATTAGTATTGCGGTTCTGGAAGAATACAGACTTTCAGACAGATGAACCACGCCTTTGCTACTGGTAACCCATAGTTCCCCAGAAGAGACCACCTAGGGGGAATGGGTATTCGGCTTACGATGAGAGAGGAGTCACTCTGAGTGGGGCACACTTAGTCGTGCCCTACATAGAAGCGTGTTGTGGGCTTTCTACGGGTGGTCTCCGTTAGAAGTCTCTCTAGGTTTCCACTAGGGATGACCTCACATCAATCGAGAGATCCCGCAATGAGCCATGGATGCCGCTGTGCACACCCTGAAGGAGTATTTTATCCAGTGGGACTAATACAGACGAGGGGGATTCTTGAGTGCGCCCTGTGACAACTAGAGTAGACACAAAGATCTCTTACAAACATAAAGGTACATTTCTGTTTGCCATCCGGGTGGGGGAAACTCATTAAGTTGAAATCGTCATCCAAAAAGACGGCGCCATCCCCTGTAACGGTGGTGCTGCCAATAAACTGCCATGGGATGCTTGGTGATGGATAAGTCAGTGAATGTGTTACCTGATTCCGTGCCAATAAAGCACCTATATCGGAGCGCTTCTTCAATGTGGCATCTGGGGGTTCCAAAGCTCCCCAAAGATGATTTCCCCATGCAGCTGTACCTTAGCGCGCTAAATGTTATACTCTTCGAAGGAACGACCAATAACGCAGTAATCGACTGTCGACAAGATGAGATCGAATCCTATCGACTGACCATTTGAACACCACGGAGAAATAATTTACCAATCACTGAACTTACTTCGGATCATACACGGCCAGAAGATGAACGAGTGAAAGCTCTTGACAGAAAAACGACTCCGCAAACCGCTTCATCTAGAGGGTGAATGATACCCAAAATAAGTTATGGCTAGAGTAAGTCTATGACGTGAAGCAGTCAGAGAGGCGAAAGATGGAAAGTGGTGGAACGAAATACAAAAGCGAATGTACCGAGATCATGAATATCTTTAATGGTATTCACCATTCGGTTGAAAAGGCATTCCGCACAACAAAAGGCGCTGGTATCTTGCTATCAAGTTTTGTTGAATTCCTGAACTATTAGTTGATAGATGCTTTGGTGAACTAACCTCCCAATCAACGGAACAAAGCAAGCAATTTTCAGCAAAAAAAAATCCAAAGGTAATGACGACTAACAGATAAGAACTCAAAGTACTGATAGCGAACGTTTGCCCAGAAATCACCAGCTAGCACCAAAGGAATCCCTGTTAGCAATGTTGTGGAATGTAGGTAGCTCGGGTGCGTTGTTTGGTTGTTGGTCTGTTCGCCGAGCTTGGCAGTTGGATTGCAAACGTTTCATCACCAATCGAGGTGACATCGTCAGTGAAGGGTTGAGTGGGTGAGGGGGAATCCCTGTTATACTCACCTCAGTCTAAATCTTCCGAAACCATAGTTCGCAACTTACGCTCCTTAATTGTTCCAATGCCCTCCGCTTACTTGTTATTGTTATTATTATTGGTATGAAAACAGCTTCAGGACGATTGGTACAGGCTACATTTTAGTATATGCAGATAGTACCATATCGTGTTCCATATAACCGTTGACATGGAGCAATCAGTGAATGGTTGTGATCGATATTAAACTTTCTCATATACCGCGCAGCTACTATGTAGGAGTTTTGCTAATCGAGAGGTTAGGTACTAAATCTCAACAGTATGGTGACAAAGACATCAGACACAGTACTACGCCATATGGACACAGATGGGTGAGACGTAAACAACTATATGTTAATCACACAACACCAATGAAGGCAGGTGAAGAAGGTTGCTGATGGACACAAGCCACACCCAAGCATGTTTCGTTGCTCGCGCGCTAAACCGAGTCAAAATTGAGACAGATAAGCTGTTTCACAGCCATTTCTAAGCGAATTCGCTGAACAACAAACAGATCCATCATGACCTCCAAGATATAGGTACAAAACTCCATTCGAGTTCGGTCTGAAAGATGCGACAACAAAATTAACAACAACAGATCACCTATGCTAGTACGTTTCAGAGACCGATAATACCTCCACTGATGACGACAAAGAACCTGGGTCTTGTGAGACGAAATCCGTTTCCTTAGAGTAGGTGCACAAGAGTGCTACGTACCGTAAGCAACTAACTGACCTCATGTAAGATGAAGTGTACAATGAAACGTAGCTAAATCGGCGAGCTGAACCA